>NC_080169.1:127092028-127350028 GCF_950295315.1 Erinaceus europaeus
CCTCCAGGCTCCCAGTAAACTTCTCAGGGCAGCAGATTACAAGCCCAGAAAGAACCCAGAAAGGGCTGTGTCTCAACATAGATGGAAACTGTGTTTGACCAAACAATATTGGATGAACCTGGCACCTTACACCCCTTCTTTGGGTACGGCTAAGGCAATTGCTCCTGTGGACTCACAATCCCTGATCATTGTGTAGCTGTCCACACATCACACTCAGAGAGATTCCCAGAAGTAGGCATCCATGAGTGTCTCATACAAAGTCGCTCTGCTTGCAGGAAGCACAAACTCCCTGGGCCCTTGCTATGGAGAGACAAAAGGAAGATGGATGCCTCCATTGGCTGAATTAGGAGTTTCCAGTGGATATCACAGCCCCGCCCCTCACCTGAGGGCCTGGCTGCTGCTAATAAAGGCAATTGGAAACACCTGTTACCACTTGGGACCTGAGGACATACTCAGGAATCCCTCCAGGAGCTAGCAGGCTGGCAGACCTCCTGACACCAGGATAGCTGTGCTCCTAGTTGGGAGGGAATTCTGGCCAGAGGTGAGAATATTCCCTAGATACAAGAAAGAACTTCAGGTTTCAAAAGGAGTTGAAACCCCATGAGGCACTTGGAAAAGACTTTTCACAGCCATCAAAACACCCTCTTTCAGAACCCTGGAAGCTTCTGTTTTGCGTGGAAAATCTGGACACTGTTGTGGCCATCAGTACAACAGATACTTTACATTTGGCCCAACAGAGGGAAAGCACAATGTTTGTGCCAGTGGGATAGAGTTTCACTTTTCGTGACCTGGGCTCTCATGGAATAAGGACAAGGATGCGGTGCAGGAAATTGAGGAGGGCTGCATTTAGGCTGATTGTCAGCCTCAGAGCCCTGGAGAATGGGAGTCAAGCACAGAGGGCCTGGATAGCTGCAGCTGGAGATGGACATATGCCTGTTACCTGCAGCAGGATCGTTGTCTCCTCAGTTCCCCAATGTACTACGCCATATGCAGGAGACAGAATAATCCAAAGGGCAATGAAAGGAAATTTCAACACCAGGAAGTCCGATTTCACGATGCATGCACTGACTTCCATAAGAGCCCAGTGAAGAAGGCACGTAGAGACATTCAAAGAGACACAGGATGACAGAGACAGAAAAGGACTGAAATTCTGGCTCTGTGTTGATCTGTGCCAGAGCACTGAAGACAAACCCTCCATGCCCATGCATACTTCTTACAAGTGGCATTGTTATTTTATGTTTGTGCGGAAAGGTTACACTTAGAAAATCTAGGTTTAGCCCACTCTGAGAAGGAACACTTGGCCTGCAGCCCACTCTCCAAAACTGCCCTCGCCTCTCCAATTTGGAAGTAGTCTTAGTGATGCTCCAGCCAAGATGCAGGCTGGCGTATTGCATCTCCCTGGTCCAGCCTCAGCCTGTCCTGTGTGCAGGGAACTGCAATATGTCTATTTCTTCTTTTATTTACAGTTTTGGGATAGGACTCGCTGGACAAAAAGAGCAATAGGGAAGTAGATGATTTGGCAGCGGTACTTTGTGCTGAGAGAGATTTGTAGAGTGATAAGAGGTAAATGAATGGCTCTTTGAGATGTCTCTCATGACTGTGTCTCAGAAGGGCCAGGTGTATCCCTATTACTACCCTAATCCAGAGCTGTTCATGTCTCTAGCTAAAAAATATTTTCAGATCTCTACATGTTACATGTATATATATATATATATATATATATATATATATAGAGAGAGAGAGAGAGAGAGAGAGGGGGGGAGAGACACTGATGTAGTCATTTTCTACAATGGATTCGATATGACATTCAGACAGTTGATTGCTATAACTTGGAGAGAAACTCTGTATCAGGAAAAGAATTGACCAAAGCAGTAAAATCTCAAAATCATTAGCTACATGCAGCTCCAACGGGACAGAGCGAAAAAGGCTCGAGAAGGTACTCATCAAGGAGAGTCTCCACATGGGCATATGCTGTACTACCAGACCTGAAGTAATGTGTATGTGTTTGTGTGTGTGTGTCTGTCTGTCTCTGTGTGCTCAGAACTCACCTATAGTAGTCTCAGAGCATGGTTGGCAAGGTAGCCAGCCTCACCTGCAACTTATGTACACAGAACCTAGCTGGTTAGGGAAAGCCAGCTACCCAGATTCTGGCTAAGCAAGAATGCATATGCAAAGGGACTCTCATGTCTTGCTCTCTTGAGTTCCTGATTCAATCTCACGCCTAACTATCATCCAAACACTGCCAATGGGGGTAGCTGGGGCACCCCTCAGAATTCAGGGGCAGGACCCTGTTCAGTTAAGTTTGGCTGAATACTCAGCCTCCAGGCTCCCAGTTCATTCTTGGTGGACAGCAGATTACAAGCCCAGAAAGAACCCATAAAGAGCTGTGTCTCAACATATATGGGCTGGCGTATTGCACCTCCCTGGTCCAGCATCAGACTGTCCTGTGTGCAGGGAACTACACTATGTCTCTTTCTTCTTTGATTTACAGTTTTGTGATAGGACTCTGTGGACAAAAAGAGCAAGAGTGAAGTAGATGTAGTTTGTGCTGAGAGAGATTTGTAGAGTGACAAGAGGTAAACGAATGCTCTGTGAGATATCTCTCATGACTGTGGCTCTGAAGGACCAGGTGTATCTGCATTACTTCCCGAATCCAGAGCTGTGCAGGACTCTAGGTAAATATATTTTCAGACCTCTACATCTTACATATATGTATATATATATATATGTATATATATATATATATATATATAGAGAGAGAGAGAGAGAGAGTGAGAGAGAGAGAGAGAGAGAGAGAGCAAGACACTGATGTAGTCATTTTCTACAATGGATGCGATATGACATTCAGACAATTGATTGCTAAAACCTGGAGAGAAACCTTGCATCAGGAAAAGAATTATCCAAAGGAGTAAAATCTCCAAATCATTAGCTATATGCAGCTCCAACGGGACCTAGCGAAAAAGGATCAAGAAGGAACTCATCCAGGAGACTCTCCACATGGACAGGAACCACAAGTTTCCTAGTCTGGAAACACACACAGGGCAGCTGCTAGTTCCCAGTGCAAGCCTCAGGGCAAAAACCTCTCCCTCTTCAGTGTCTTTACATCTGAAAAGAAACCAGTGTCCAAGGGCCAAGGAGAGCTACGATGGTGTCAATATTGAGCGGTAAATCAGAATGTGCCAAGTGTTTTGCACAAAATCACCTGTGCCACAGTGATTCTGTTGTTCTCTCTCTCTCTCTCTCTCGCTACCACACACATACACACACACCAACACAAACACACTCTCTCTCAGCCACACACGCACACATCCACAGAGGCACAGGCACAAACGGAGGCTTACACATGTGCACTGGACAGCTTCTGCAAGCCAGGGCCCTGGGATGAACCCTGCTTCTCACTTCCTGGAAGCACACCCAGCCTTTTAAGGCGAGCACTGAGCTCCCATTGGCGGTCTTCCTTCAAAAGGCTCCTCTCTTTGTCCAGCCCTAGCAACTTCTCCTCTGTTCTCATTGGCCAGCTCTTGGTTCACGCCCCTGAGGGTGATGTTCTTCTTCTCTAATCGGCCAGCTGTCTCTATGAATACACACTGGGCCCTCCAGTCAGGCTCAGAGGGCACGGTCTCTTAGACCCGCCCTTGGGGACTGTCTGCCGTCCTCTGAAGGCCCTGTTTCTGCCAACACGACCCAACAGCTCCTGTCTGGACCCGTCCTTAGGACACTGCCTGCTTGAGCTAGGCTGGCCATGCTCTTGGGGCACACCCAGAAACACTGTCTCCACTCTTGTAGCCCAGTGCCTCAGGGCACTTGTCCCAAGGAGCCTTAGTCCCGCACTGGTGCTTCCCTCTTGTGGACACCCAGCAGAATGCAGCTGAGCACAGGGATTCACAAGCTCCCAGTAGAGTCATCCCAGACAAAGAGAGAAACCCCTTCCACTTGCAAAGCCAAATGGGGGAATCCCCCACCCCACAGGAAAGAACAGATGTCTAGGGCACTCTACGTCAATTTCAACCTTGCTATCCATGTGCCACAAATCCCAGAGTTCTGCTCATTCCACAGAATCACTACACTCAAATATGGGCTTTGCTGCCACCTTGTGGACACACAGCAGAATGCAGCTGAGCTCCCACATGCCACTCCTCTTTGAGTCTACACAGAAAATTACACACAGCATGGAATAGTAAAGGAAAGAACCCATCTGAGGACCACCTGGGAGAATGCACAACAGTGTCCAGAATATCCAATGTGCCATTCATATTTGAAAAACCACTTGTGCAGTGGAAACTTTTTTTTCATAGCACAACCCAGTTCCTAAGAATCTGCATCAGGAATAAAGAAACAACAGTGGTAATCATAACTGAAATACACTTATGTACACTTACACACACACACACACACACACACACACACACACACACACACACCCTCCCACAGAGACGCACACACTTTTCCCTGAAATAACATGGATTGGGTTTGCTGTTTTGCACTCAAGTAAAAGGTCAAAGTTTCATGGGTGGAGGGGAGAAGTGTTAAGTTTCTGGCATATGAAGGTGAGAAGTGCCTAGAGCAGATCGATAGTTACATGGACAACAAAGGAAGCATGGGTTGGAGGCACAGCTAGTGGAGATGCCAGGGAACTATGTGGAAGCCCAGGACCCCGTTTTGAGCCCCTGCTCACCACTTACCCAGCTTGGGAAAAGCTGGGCTACTGTCAAATCAGAACTGCAGCTGTCTCTCTGTCTCTCTTCCTGCTTGGGCCCTGCTCTCTCAATTTATGACTGTTTCCTTCTCCTCAGTAAGAAAGTTACAAATGATGTACAGAAATACAGGGAAAGTGGGAAACTTACCCCCGTGCCCTCTATTACTTGTAACTGTTGACTGTAAACCATTCATCCCCCAATAAAGAACAGAATAAATATTTGTGAGGTTAAAAACATTGTAGGTTAAATTGTGAACATTCTTTAGAGCCATGCAATACTAATCCATTGTGCATTGGATGTCACTGTCAAAAATAGTGCAGTAGTAGTTGTAGTAGTGTGTAGTATCTGGAAAAGGAAATGTATTGTGTGTCAAAAGTTCCCTTCAATTATAAGATAAAATCTATCAGGCAGAAGAAATGACCAGTCATGTGATATGGGACTAAATATATAAATAAATATGCAAATGAATGGGGATGATCTAGGAAGATTTGAAAAAAATAAAAACAAAAACCACAGGAAGGCCTGATTACAGCAGAAATATAGAAAACGTCTGCTGAGAAACAGAGGGCTGCTTCAAAACTTCACTGACACTTCAGCGTCCAGGGAAATTAAGAATTCCCGAGAATGAAAAGAAAGGCATATGTATTGAAGCTTACACTTGAAAATGGAAGCAAGTTCTGTGCTATGATAATTACAATTAGGATACTGATAGAAAGGCTATTGGAAATGATCCTGGAAGGCTTATAATTTATAATTGTAGTGAATCCTGCTCCAACTATGTGACCCATTATTTATGAATAAGGAGGTTGTTATAAATGTGGTAATTCTGCATTAAAATCAAATAAAAAGGTCAACAATTCTAAAAATGACTGATATATATATATGTATATATATGTACATATATGTAAGTGTATCTTTATTATAAACTCTGAGGGATACTGGCATGGCTATGAGGAGACAGAGTATGGCTTGTGCCAGAGAGAATGACAAAGCTGAGGCTCCAGAAACCTAGGAGAAATCGCCAACAAAACAAGCCAGAGATCAGCAGTGTCCTGGTGACTCTCTTTGTATATCTGGGCCTGTCAGTAAAATAATGTATAAGTAAAATATTAATGAGTGCCGACAGAGTGAGTGAGAGCCTGTAAGAGTCAGAGACAGAGAAGGCAAGAAGAGAAATAGAAGAGTTGGAAAGAGACCAGAAGTCAAAAACCTCCCACAATGTGTTCATACATGACACGTTCAAACCTGGGCTGTAGAGATTGTAAGGCAGAAGTCTCAAGTCCACAGAAACCAGACCGCACCAGCCTTCACCATATGTGTGTAGTATTTACCGCACACAATGTATTGTGAGTGTAAACCTCCCTTCAATTATAAGAGAAAAATCTATCAAGCAGAAGAAATGAACCCTCATGTAATATAGGACTAAATAAATAAATAAATATGCAAATAAATGAGGATGATCTAGGAGGCTTTGAAAAAAATGAAAAATAAAAACAAAAAGCACAAGAAGACCTGATTACAGCAGAAAATAAAAACCACCTGCTGAGAAACAGAGGGCTGCTTCAAAAATTCCGAGACACTTCAGAATCCAGGTGAAACCCCATGAGGCACTTGGAAAAGACTTTTCACAGCCATCCAAACACCCTCTTTCAGAACCCTGGAAGCTTCCGTTTTGCGTGGAAAATCTGGACACTGGTGTGGCCATCAGTACCACAGATACTTTACATTTGGCCCAACAGAGGGAAAGCACAATGTTTGTGCCAGTGGGATAGAGTTTCACTTTTCGTGACCTGGGATCTCATGGAATAAGGACAAGGATGCGGTGCAGGAAATTGAGGAGGGCTGCATTTAGGCTGAGTGTCAGCCTCAGAGCCCTGGAGAATGGGAGTCAAGCACAGAGGGCCTGGATAGCTGCAGCTGGAGATGGACATATGCCTGTTACCTGCAGCAGGATCGCTGTCTCCTCAGTTCCCCAATGTACTATGCCATATGCAGGAGACAGAATAATCCAAAGGGCAAAGAAAGGGAAATTTCAACACCAGGAAGTCCGATTTCACGATGCATGCACTGACTTCCATAAGAGCCCAGTGAAGAAGGCATGTAGAGACATTCAAAGAGACACAGGATGACAGAGACAGAAAAGGACTGAAATTCTGGCCCTGTGTTGATCAGTGCCAGAGCACTGAAGACAAACCCTCCATGCCCATGCATACTTCTTACAAGTGGCATTGTTATTTTATGTTTGTGTGGAAAGGTTACACTTAGAAAATCTAGGTTTAGCCCACTCTGAGAAGGAACACTTGGCCTGCAGCCCACTCTCCAAAACTGCCCTCACCTCTCCAATTTGGAAGTAGTCTTAGTGATGCTCCAACCAAGATGCAGGCTGGTGTATTGCATCTCCCTGGTCCAGCCTCAGACTGTCCTGTGTGCAGGGAACTGCACTATGTCTATTTCTTCTTTGATTTACAGTTTTTGGATAGGACTCGGTGGACAAAAAGAGCAAGAGGGACGTAGATGATTTGGCAGCAGTAGTTTGTTCTGAGAGAGATTTGTAGAGTGATAAGAGGTATACACATGGCTCTGTGAGATGTCTCTCATCACTGTGGCTCAGAAGGGCCAGGTGTATCCACATTACTACCCTAATCCAGAGGTGTGCAGGTCTCTATCTAAAAAATATTTTCAGATCTCTACAGGTTATATAAATATATATATATATATATATATATATATATATATAGAGAGAGAGAGAGAGAGAGAGACTGATGCTGTCATTCTACAATGGATTCGATATGACATTCAGACAATTGATTGCTAAAACTTGGAGAGAAACTGTGCATCAGGAAAAGAAATGTCCAAAGGAGTAAAATCTCAAAATCATTAGCTATATGCAGCTCCATCGGGACAGAACGAAAATGGCTTGAGAAGGAACTCATCAAGGAGACTCTCCACATGTACAGGCACCACAAGTTTCCTAGTCTGGCAATAGACACAGTGAATCTGGTAGTTCCCAGTGCAAGCCTCACATCAAAAACCTCTCCCTCTTCAGTGTTTTTACATCTGAAAAGAAGAAAAGTGACCAAGGGCCAAAGAGAGCTACAATGGTGTCAATATTGATCTGTAAAATAGAATGTACCAAGTGTTTTGCAAAAAAATCACTTTATTATAAACTGTGAGTGATACTGGCATGGAAATGAGAAGACACAATATGGTTTGTGTCATAAAGACTCACAAACTGAGGCTCCAGTAGCCTAGGTGAAATCGCCAACACAACAAGCCAGAGTTCAGCAGTGCTCTGGTAACTCTCTTGGTATATCTGGGCCTGTCATAGAAAAGTATATAAGTAAAAGATTAATGATTGAAGACACAGTGTGTGAGAGCATGTGAGAGATAGAGACAGAGAAGGCGAGAAGAGAAATAGATAAGTTGGAAAGAGACCAGTATTCAAAAACCTCCTAATCTGTGTTCATTGATGACAGGTTCAAAGCTGGCTTGTAGTGATTGTAAGGCAGCAGCTCTCATGCCCACAGACCCCAGACAGCCCCAGACCTCACCATATGCTGTACTACCAGACCTGACAGTAATGTGTGTGTGTGTGTGTGTTCCTGTCTGTCTTTCTGTCTGTCTGTCTGTCTGTGTCTGTTTGTGCTCAGAACTCACCTATAGTACTCTCAGAGCATGGATGGCAAGGTAGCCAGCCACTCCTGCAACTTATGTACAGAGAACCTAGCTGGTTAGGGAAAGCCAACTAGCCCAGATTCTGGCTAAGCATGAATGCATATGCAAAGGGACTCTCACGTCTTGCTTTCCTGAGTTCCCGATTCAATCTCATGCCTCACTACCATCCAAACACTGCTAAAGAGGGAAGCTGGGGCACCCCTCAGAATTCAGGGGAATGAGCCTGTCCAGTCATGTTTGGCTGCATACTCAGCCTCCAAGCTCTCAGTCCACTGCTCAGGGAAGCAGATTACAAGGCCAGAAAGAACCCAGAAATAGCTATGATTCAACATAGATGGGAACTGTGTTCGACCAAACAATAGTGGATGAACCCGGTCCCTTACACCTACCATTTGGGTCCAGCTAAGGCAATTGTTCCTGTGGCCTCAAATCCCTGATCATGGTGTCCTGGTGTCCACACATCACACTCAGAGAGATTCCCAGAAGTAGGTATGCATGAGTGTCCCATACAAAGTCTCTCTGCTTGCAGGAAGCACAAACTCCCCGGGCCTTTGCTATGGACAGACAAAAGAAAGATGAATGCATCCATTGGCTGAATTCGGAGTTTCCAGTGGAGTTCACAGCCCCGAACCTCACCTGAGGGCCTGTATTCTGTTAATAAAGGCAATTGGAAACACCTATTACCACTTGGGCCCTGAGGACATAGTCAGGAATCCCTCCAGGAACTAGCAGGCTGGCAGACCTCCTGACCCCGGGACAGCTGTGCTCCTAGTTGGGCGGCCCTTCTGGCCAGAGGTGAGAATATTCGCTAGATACAAGAAAGAACTTCAGGTTTCAAAAGGATTTGAAAACCCCATGAGGCACTTGGAAAAGACATTTCACAGCCATCAAAACACCCTCTTTCTGAACCCTGGAAGCTTCCGGTTTGCGTGGAAAATCTGGACACTGGTGTGGCCATGAGTACCACAGATCCTTTACATTAGGCCCAGTAGAGGGAAAGCACAATGTGTGTGCCAGGGGGATAGAGTTTCACTTCTCTTGACCTGGGATCTCATGGAATAAGGACAAGTATGCAGTGCAGGAAATTGAGGAGGGCTGCATTTAGGCTGAGTGTCAGCCTCAGGGACCTGGGGAATGGGAGTCAAGCACAGAGGGCCTGGACAACTGCAGCTGGAGATGGACATATGCCTGTTACCTGCATTAGGAACGCTGTCTCCTCAGTTCCCCTCTGTACTATGCAATATGCACGAGATTAAGTAATCCAAAGGGCAAAGAAAGCAAAATTTCAACACCAGGAAGACCGAGTTCACAATGCATGCACTGACTTCCACGAAGGGTCCAGGGAAGAAGGCATGCAGAGACAGAGAGACAGAATGACACTGACGGAAAAGGACAGAAAATCTGGCCCTGTGTTGATCAGTGCCAGAGCACTGAAGACAAACCCTCCATGCCCATGCATACTTCTTACAAGTGGCATTGTTATTTTATGTTTGTGATGAAAGGTTACACTTAGAACATCTAGGTCTTAGCCCACTTTGAGAAGCAACAGATGGCATGCATCCCACTCTCCAAAACTGCCCTTGCCTCTCCAAATTGGAAGTAGTTTTAGTGATGCTCCAGCCAAGATGTAGGCTGGCGTATTTCATCTCCCTGGTCCTGCCTCATCTTGTCCTGTGTGCAGGGAACTGCACTATGTCTATTTTTTCTTTGATTTACAGTTTTGGGATAGGACTCGGTGGATAAAAAGAGGAAGAGGGAAATAGATGATTTGGCAGCTGTAGTTTGTGCTGGGAGAGATTTGTAGAGTGACGAGAGGTATACGAATGGCTCTGTGAGATGTCTCTCATGACTGTGGCACAGAAGGGCCAGGTGTATCCGCATTACTACCTGAATCCAGAGCTGTGCAGGTCTCTAGCTAAAATATATTTTCTGACCTCTACATGATATATATATATATATATATATATATATATATATATATATATATATGGAGAGAGAGAGCAAGACACTCATGTAGTTATTTTCTACAATGGATGCGACATGACATTAAGACAATTGATTGCTAAAACCTGGAGAGAAACTGTGCATCAGGAAAAGAATTGTCCAAAGGCGTAAAATCTCCAAATCAATAGCTATATGCAGCTTCAAAGGGATCTAGCGAAAAAGAATCGAGAAGGAACTCATCCAGGAGACTCTCCACATGGACAGGCACCACAAGTTTCCTAGTCTGGCAACACACACAGGGCAGCTGCTAGTTCCCAGTGCAAGCCTCAGGGCAAAATCCTCTCCCTCTTCAGTGTCTTTACATCTGAGAAGAAGAAAAGTGACCAAGGGCCAAGGAGAGCTACAGTGGTGTCTATATTGAGCTGTAAATCAGAATGTGCCAAGTGTTTTGCACAAAATCACCTGTGCCACAGTGATTCTGTTGTTCTCTCCCTCCCACACACACAAACACACAAACACACACTCTCACATTTACACACATGCACACATCCACAGAGGCACAGGCACAAAGGGAGTTATACACATGCACACTGGACAGCTCCTGCAAGGCAGGGCCCTGGGCTGAACCCTGCTTCGCAATTCTTGGAAGCACACCCAGCCTTTAAGGCCAGCTCTGAGCTCCCATTTTCGGGCTTACTTCAGAAGGCCTGCAGACAGGGCACCAGCCATGCTCTGATATGCCAGAGTCCTAGGACACGCCCAGAACCCCTGCCAGCAATATCATAGGCCAGTGTGCTAAGACACGCCCAGGAAAGTCAAGGCCCCCAGACAGTGATTGGCCATCAACCTTGAGCACAGCCCACACGGCCCTGAGCATGCTCATTGGGCAGCCTCTGGCAGGCCCGCCCACCAGCCACTACTGCTGGAAAGAGATTAGAATTCAAAAACCTCCTACACTGTGTTCATTGATGACAGGTTCAAACCTGTCTTGTAGTTATTGTAAGGCAGCAGCTCTCATGCCTACAGACCCCAGACAGCCTCAGCCTTCACCATATGCTGTACTACCAGACCTGACAGTAATGTGTGTGTGTGTGTGTCTGTGTCTGTCTGTCTGCCTGTGTCTGTGTGTGTTCAGACCCAGATATACAAAGAGAGTTACCAGAGCACTGCTGAGCTCTGGCTTGTTTTGTTGTTGAGGTAGCAATCGTTGCTTTGGTTAGGTTGTGATCGGCGGATGCAACATTGTTTGGTTTGGATTGGGAGATGCATACGGGAAAGTGGGCCCTATCCAAGGGTTCCAGGACTGGGGGAATTAGGGGCTCTTTAGTGGAGATGTGAGGTTCCTGCTGTCTTAGGGTTCAAACAGATAATCGATAGTTAATATTATCATCACATTATTTGTTAATTGGGTTAACTTTGAAAAGTCCCTTTGTTATGGTTTGTTGTACAGTATCCAGTATCTTGTATATAGCTGTGCTATTAGAAGCTGATGCTTCTAATCTACTTGGTCTAGGCTTTTGAGAGAGTCCGCATATCAAATACATAGCCTATATATTAAAAAGATTCAGTTTGTCTTTTGAGAAACTTTGAGACATACAATTGATTTCCTCCCTCTCATATTAATTAACTACTGATTTATATGTCTACATTTTGCTAGGAGTGTACATAAACACCATTCCCACCACCAAAGGACTGTGACCCATCCCCCCCGCCCACTCCCACCCCCCACTGGCCCAGGAATCTGCATGTCTACCCCTCACCACTGGGTTTTTACTTTGGTGCCCTACTTACAATTTGATCAGGTCCTGCTTTTAGTTTCCCTTTCAGATCTTCTTAGTCAGCTTCTGTTGACGAGTGGGATCATCCCATACTCATCTTTATCTTTCTGACTTAGTTCACTTAACATAATTCCTTCTAGCTCTGTCCAAGATGTGTCAGAGAAGGTGGGTTCATTGTTCTTGATAGCTGCATAGTATTCCATTGTGTATATATACCACAGCTTTCTCAGCCACTCATCTGTTGTTGGGCACCTGGGTTGCTTCCAGGATTTAGCTATTATGAATTGTGCTGCTATGAACATAGGAGTACACACCTCTTTTTGGTTGGGTGTTATGGAGTCCATGGGGTATAACCCCAGGAGAGGAATTACTGGATCATATGGAAGGTCCATGTCTAGCCTTCTGAGAGTTTTCCAGACTGCTCTCCACAGAGGCTGTACCAATTTACATTCCCACCAGCAATGTAAAAGGGTTACTCTCTCCCCACATCCTCTCCAGTATTTGTTGCTGCTGTCCTTTTTGATGTATGCCATTCTTACAGGAGTGAGGTGGTATCTTAGTGTTGTCTTAATTTGCATTTCTCTGACAATCAGTGACCTAGAGCAGTTTTTCTTATGTTCGTTAGCCTTTTGGATCTCCTCTGAGGTGAATGTTTTGTTCATTTCCTCTGCCCATTTTTGGATGGGGTCATTTGCTTTTTTGGTGCTAAGTTTGCTGAGCTCTTTATATATTTTGGTGATTAGTTTCTTGTCTGATGTCTGGCATGTGAAGATCTTCTCCCATTCTGTGAGGGATCTCTCTGTTTGTTTAATAGTTTCTTTGGATGTGCAGAAGCTTTTCAATTTGATGTAGTCCTGTTGTTTTATTATTTTTTTATGTTTTCAAATCCTCCTAGATCATCCCCATATATTTGCATATTTATTTATATATTTAGTCCAATATCACATGAGGGGTCATTTCTTCTGCCTGATAGATTTTCTCTTATAATTGAAGGGAACTTTGTACACACAATACATTTCCTTTTGCAGATACTACACACTACTACAACTACTACTGCACTGTTTTTGACAGTGACATCCAATGCACAATGGATTAGTATTGCATGGCTCAAAAGAATGTTTCCTATTTAACCTACAAAGTTTTTAACCTCACAAATATTTATTCTGTTCTTTCATGGGGGATGAATGCTTTACAGTCAACAGTTACATGTAATAGTGGCTATGGGGGTAATTTCTCCCACTTTCCCTGTATTTCTGTACATCATTTGTAACTTTCCTATTGAGGAGAAGGAAACTGTCATAAATTGAGAGAGCAGGGCCCAAGCAGGAAGAGTGACAGAGAGACAGCTGCAGCTCTGATTTGCCACTAGCCCAGCTTTTCCCTAGCTGGGTAAGTGGTTACCAAGGTCTCAAAATGGGGTCTTGGGCTTCCACATAGTTCTCTGGCAATCTTGCTTAGCCAGAATCTGGGCTAGCTGGCTTGCCCTGACCAGCTATGTTCTCTGTACATAAGTTTCAGGTGAGGCTGGCTACCTTGAAACGCATGCTCTGAGACTACTACAGGTGAGCTCTGAGCACACAAAGACACGCACAGACAGACAGACACACACACACACACACAAACACACACATTACTGTCAGGTCTGGTAGTACAGCATATGGTGAAGACTGGGGCTGTCTGGGGTCTGTGGGCATGAGAGCTGCTGCCTTACAATCTCTACAAGCCAGGTTTGAACCTGTCATCAATGAACACACTGTAGGAGGTTTTTGAATTCTGGTCTCTTTCCAACTCATCTATTTCTCTTCTCGCCTTCTCTAACTCTCACATTCTCTGGCTGGCTGGGGGCGTGTCCCTGGAACAACAGGCCAATCAGAGTCGAGCTGATGTGGCTGGTGGGCGGGCCTTCCAGAGGCTGCCCAATGAGCGTGCTCCAAGGCCGGGTTGGGGGTGCTCAAGGCCGCTGGCCAATCACTCACTAGGGTCCCGGACACTCCTGGGCGTGTCCAAGCACACTGGCCAATGAGATTGTTGGGAGGGGTTCTGGACTTGGCCTAGGCCTCTGGCCTATCAGAGCATGGCTGGCGCCCTGTGAGTGGGCCATTTGAAGGAAGCCTGACTTTGAGAGCTCAGAGCTGTCCTTAAAAGGCTGGGCGTGCTTCCAGGAAGTCAGAAGCAGGGTTCAGCCCAGGGACCTGCCTTGCAGAAGCTGTCCAGTGCGCATGTGTATAACTCCGTTTGTGCCTGTGCCTCTGTGGATGTGTGAGTGTGTGACTGTGAGAGTATGTGTTTGTGTGTGTGTGTGTGTGTGTGTGTGTGTGTTTGGGAGAGACAGAGAGAACAACAGAATCACTGTTGCACAGGTGATTTTGTGCAAAACTCTTGGCACATTCTGATTTACAGCTCAATATTGACACCATTGTAGCTCTCCTTGGCTCTTGGTCACTTTTCTTCTTTTCAGATGTAATGACACTGAAGAGGGAGAGGTTTTTGCCCTGAGGCTTGCACTGGGAACTAGCAGCTGCCCTGTGTGTGTTGCCAGACTAGGAAACTTGTGGTGCCTGTCCATGTGGAGAGTCTCCTGGATGAGTTCCTTCTCCAGCCTATTTCGCTTGGTACCTTTGGATCTGCATATAGCTAATGATTTGGAGATTTTACTCCTTTGGACAATTCTTTTCCTGATGCACAGTTTCTCTCCAGGTTTTAACAATCAATTGTTTGAATGTCATATCAAATCCATTGTAGAAAATGACTACATCAGTGTCTCTCTCTCTCTCTCTCTCTCTCTCTCTATATATATATATATATATATATATACATATATATATATGTATGTAACATTTAGAGGTCTGTAAATATTTTTTGCTAGAGACCTGCACAGCGCTGGATTATTGTAGTAATGCGGATACACCTGGCCCTTCTGAGCCACAGACATGAGAGACATCTCACAGAGCCATTCCTATACCTCTTTTTTAAATTTTTTATTTAAGAAAGGATTAGTGAACAAAAACATAAGGTAGAAGGGGTACAACTCCACACAATTCCCACCACCCAATCGCCATAATTCCCCCCCTCCCATGGTAGCTATCCCATTCTCTAGCCCTCTGGGAGCATGGACCCAGGGTCATTGAGGGTTGCAGAAGGTTAAGGTCTGGCTTCTGTAATTCCTTCCCCGCTGAACATGGGCGTTGACTGGTCGGTCCATACTCCCAGTCTGCCTCTCTCTTTCCCTAGTAAGGTGTGTCTCGGGAAACTGAGCTCCAGGACACATTGGTGGGGTCTTCAATCCAGGGAAGCCTAGCCAGCATCCTGGTGGCATCTGGAACCTGGTGATTGAAAAGAGAGTTAACATATGAGGCCAAACAGTTTGTTGAGCAATCATGGATCCCAAGCTTGGAATAGTGGAGAGGAAGTTTTAGGGAGGTACGCACTGCAAACCCTAGTGTACTTCTGCTTTCAGGTATATATTTTGCAGTAGTTTATGGATACGTGTGCACATAAGCTCTCTCTCACAGAAACTGGTGTATATCTAGATTATGGGAGTTTGTTAGAAAGTGAACTACCTGAGATGAAATTAGAGTGTACTATAAAAGGAAAGGTCTCACCCGAGTAATGAAGTTGAAGGGTTGTCATTCCACACGTGAAGTTTCGGGATACAGTCTGAGGTGAAGCATATTGAGGTGGCAATTGTTGCTTTGGTTAGGTTGTGATCGGCAGATGCAATATTATTTGGTTTGGATTGGGAGATGCATACAGGAAAGTGGGCCCTATCCAAGGGTTCCAGGACTGGGGGAATTAGGGGCTCTATAGTGGAGATGTGAGGTTCCTGCTGTCTTAGGGTTCAAAAAGACAATCGATAGTTAATATTATCATCATTTAATATTATCATCATTTAATATTATCATCACACCATTCCCACCACCAAAGGGCTGTGACCCCTCCCTCCCACCCACTCCCACCCCCCACTGGCCCCTGAAGCTACATGTCTACCCCTCACCACTGGGTTTTAACAAGATCTTGTCCAACCGGATACAGCAACACATCAAAAAGATTCTTCATCATGACCAAGTGGGATTCATCCCAGGAATGCAAGGCTAGTTCAACATCCGTAAGTCAATCAATGTCATTCATCACATCAATAAAAGCAAAGCCAAAAACCACATGATTATCTCAATAGATGCAGAGAAAGCCTTTGACAAAATCCAACACCCATTCAAGCTCAAAACTCTACAAAAAATGGGAATAGATGGGAAATTCATCAAGATAGTGGAGTCTATATATAGCAAACCTACAGCCAACATCATACTCAATGGACAGAAGCTGAAATCATTCCCGCTCAGATCGGAGACTAGACAGGGCTGTCCACTGTCACCGTTACTCTTCAACATAGTATTGGAAGTTCTTGCCATAGCAATCAAGCAAGAGAAAGAAATCAAAGGGATACAGATTGGAAGGGAAGAAGTCAAGCTCTCACTATTTGCAGATGATATGATAGTATACATAGAAAGACCTAAAGAATCCAGTAGAAAATTACTGGAAGTTATTAGGCAATATAGCAAGGTATCAGGCTACAAAATCAATGTACAAAAATCAGTGGCATTTCTTTATGCAAACACTAAATCTGAAGAAGAAGATATCCAGAAATCACTCCCATTTACTGTTTCAGCAAAATCAATCAAATACCTAGGAATAAAGTTGACCAAAGAAGTGAAAGACTTGTATACTGAAAACTATGAGTCACTACTCAAGGAAATAGAAACTGATACCAAGAAATGGAAAGATATCCCATGCTCATGGATTGGAAGAATAAATATCATCAAAATGAATATTCTCCCCAGAGCCATATACAAATTTAATGCAATACCCATCAAAGTTCCACCAAGCTTCTTTAAGAGAATAGAACAAACACTACAATCATTTATCTGGAACCTGAAAACACCTAGAATTGCCAAAACCAACTTAAGGAAAAGAAACAGAAATGGAGGCATCACACTCCCAGGCCTTAAACAATATTATAAAGCCATCATCATCAAAACAGCATTCCTATACCTCTTATCAGTCTACAAATCTCTCTCAGCACAAACTACTGCTGCCAAATGATCTACTTCCCTCTTGCTCTTTTTTTCCACCGAGTCCTATCCCAAAACTGTAAATCAAAGAGGAAATAAACATAGTGCAGTTCCCTGCACACAGGACAGTCTGAGGCTGGACCAGGGAGATTCAATAAGCCAGCCTGCATCTTGGCTGGAGCATCACTAAGACTACTTCCAAATTGGAGAGGCGAGGGCAGTTTTGGAGAGTGGGCTGCAGGCCAGGTGTTGCTTCTCACAGTGGGCTAAGACCTAGATGTTCTAAGTGTAATCTTTCCTCACAAACAAAAAATAACAATGGCACTTGTAAGAAGTATGCATGGGCATGGAGGGTTTCTCTTCAGTGCTCTGACACTGATCAACACAGGGCCAGAATTTCTGTACTTTCTGTCACTGTCATTCTGTCTCTCTGACTGTTTCTACGTGCCTTCTTCACTGGGCCCTTATTGGAAGTCAATGCATACATAGTTAACTCGGTCTTCCTGGTGTTGAAATTTTCTTTCTTTGCCCTTTGGATTATTTAATCTCGTGCATATGGCGTAGTACAGTGGGGAGCTGAGGAGGCAGCAATTCCTACTGCAGGTAACAGGCATATATCCATCTCCAGCTGCAGCTGTCCAGGCCCTCTGTGCTTGACTCCCATTCTATAGGGCCCTGAGGTTGACACTCAGCCTAAATGCAGCCCTCCTCACCCTCCTGCACAGCATCCTAGTCCTTATTCCATGAGAGCCCAGGTCAAGAGAAGGAAACTATCCCCCTGGCACACACATTGTGATTTCCCTCTGTTGGGCCGAATGTAAAGGATCTGTGGTACTGTTGGCCACACCAGTGTCCAGATTTTCCACGCAAAACGGAAGTTTCCAGGATTCTGAAAGAGGTTGTTTTGATGGCTGTGAAATGTCTTTTCCAAGTGCCTCATGGGGTTTCAAATCCTTTTGAAACCTGAAGTTCTTTCTTGTATCTAGGGAATATTTTCACCTCTGGCCAGAAGGACCTCCCAACTAGGAGCACATATAGTCCAGTGTCAGGAGGTCTGCCAGCCTGCTAGCTCCTGGAGGGATTCCTGAGTATGTCCTAATGGCCCAAGTGGTAACAGGTGTTTCCAATTGCCTTTATTAGCAGCATCTAGGCCCTCAGGTGATGGCAGGGCTGTGATCTCCACTGGAAACTCCTAATTCAGCCAATGGAGGCATCCATCTTCCTTTTGTCTCTCCATAGCAAGGGCCCAGGGAGTTTGTGCTTCCTGCAAGCAGAGCGACTTTGTATGGGACACTCATAGATGCTTACTTCTGGGAATCTCTCTGAGTGTGATGTTTGGACACCAGGATACCATGATCAGGGATTGTGAGACCACAGGAGCAATTGCCTTAGCCGGACCCAAAGGGGAGGCATAAGGGGCCGGGTTCATCCACTATTGTTTTGTCAAACACAGTTCCCATCTATGTTGGAACTCTTTCTGGGTTATTTCTGAGCTTCTAATCTGCTTCCCTGAGAAGTGGACTGGCAGCCTGGAGTCTGAGTATGCAGTCAAATGTGACTGGACAGCGTCCTGCCCCTGAATTCTGAGGGGTGCCCCAGCTTACCCCGTTGGCAGTGTTTGGATGATAGTGAGGCATGAGATTGAATCGGGAACTCAGGAGAGCAAGACATGAGAGTCCCTTTGCATATGCATTCTTGCTTAGCCAGAATCTGGGATAGCTGGCTTTCCCTAAACAGTTAGGTTCTCTGTACATAAGTTGCAGGTGAGGCTGGCTACCTTGCCACCCATGCTCTGAGATTACTATAGGTGAGTTCTGAGCACACACAGAAACACACTGAAAGACAGACACACACACACACACAGTGTCAGGTCTGGTAGTACAGCATATGGTGAAGGCTGGGGATTTCTGGGGTCTGTGGGCATGAGAGTTGCTGCCTTACAATCTCTACAAGCCAGGTTTGAACCTGTCATCAATGAACACAGTGTGGAGGTTTTTGAATTCTGGTCTCTTTCCAACTCATCTATTTCTCTTCTCGCCTTCTCTGTCTCTAACTCTCACATGCTCTCACACACTCTGTCTTCACTCATTAATATTTTACTTATATACTTATTTTACTGACAGGCCCAGATATACAAAGAGAGTTACCAGAGCACTGCTGAACTCTGGCTTGTTGTGTTGGCGATTTCACCTAGGCTACTGAAGCCTCATTTTGTAAGTCTTTCTGATACAAGCCATATTATGTCTCCTCATTTCCATGCCAGTATTACTCACAGTTTATAATAAAGTGATTTTTTTGCGAAACACTTGGTACATTCTGATTTACAGCTCAATATTGACACCATTGTAGCTCTCTTTGGCCCTTGGTCACTTTGCTTCTTTTCAGATGTAAAAACACTGAAGAGGGAGAGGTTTTTGCCCTGAGGCTTGCACTGGGAACTAACAGCTGCCCTGTGTGTGTTGCCAGACTAGGAACCTTGTGGTGCCTGTCCATGTGGAGAGTCTCCTTGATGAGTTCCTTCTCAAGCCTTTTTCGCTCTGTCCCGTTGGAGCTGCATATAGCTAATGATTTTGAGATTTTACTCCTTTGGACAATTCTTTTTTTGATGCACAGTTTCTCTCCAGGTTTTAGCAATCAATTGTCTGAATGTCATATCGAATCCATTGTAGAAAATGACTACATCAGTGTCTCTCTCTCTCTCATATATATATATATATATATATATATATATATATATATATATATATATATGTAACATGTAGAGGTCTGAAAATATTTTTTTAGCTAGAGACCTGAACAGCTCTGGATTAGGGTAAGAATGCAGATACATGTGGCCCTTCTGAGCCACAGTCATGGGAGACATCTCACAGAGCCATTCGTATACCTCTTATCACTCTACAAATCTCTCTCAGCACAAACTACCACTGCCAAATCATCTACTTCCCTCTTGCTCTTTTAGTCCACCGAGTCCAATCCCAAAACTGTAAATCAATGAATAAATAGACACAGTGCAGTTCCCTACACACAGCACAGTCTGAGGCTGGACCAGCGAGATGCAATACACCAGCCTGCATCTTGGCTTTAGCATCACTAAGACTAGGAGTCCTGGGAGTTTGTGCTTCCTGCAAGCAGAGCGACTTTGTATGGGACACTCATGCATGCCTACTTCTGGGAATCTGAGTGTGATGTGTGGACACCAGGACACCATGATCAGGGATTGTGAGGCCACAGGAGCAATTGCCTTAGCTGGACCCAAAGGGTAGGTGTAAGGGGCGGGTTCATCCACTATCGTTTGGTCAAACACAGTTCCCATCTATGTTGAAACACAGCTTTTTCTGGGTTCATTCTGGGCTTGTAATCTGCTGCCCTGAGCAGTGCACTGAGATTCTGGAGGCTGAGTAGGCAGCCAAACGTGACTGGACAGGCTCCTGCCCCTGAATTCTGAGGCGTGCCCCAGCTTACCCCTTTGACAGTGTTTGGATGATAGTGAGGCATGAGATTGAATCGGGAACTCAGGAGAGCAAGACATGAGAGTCCCTTTGCATGTGCCTTCTTGCTTAGCCAGAATCTTTGCTAGCTGGCTTGCCCTGACCACCTAGGTTCTCTGTACATGAGTTGCAGGTGAGGCTGTCTACCTTGCCACCCATGCTCTGAGACTACTATAGGTGAGCTCTGAGCACACACAGACACAGACAGACAGACACACACACACACATTACTGTCAGGTCTGGTAGTACAGCATATGGTGAAGGCTGGGGCTGTCTGGGGTCTGTGGGCATGAGAGCTGCTGCCTTACAATCTCTACAAGCCAGCTTTGAATTTGTCATAAATGAACACAGTGTAGGAGTTTTTTGAATTCTGGTGTCTTTCCAACTCATCTATTTCTCTTCTCGCCTTCTGTCTCTAACTCTCACATGCTCTCACACACTCTGTCTTCAATCATTAATATTTTACTTATATACTTATTTTACTGACTTCTGGATGAAGTCCGCCGTTGCACCCCTGGACCCCGGACCCCGGATCTCGGACCCCGAACTGCCTTCGTTGTTGAGCTGGTGGGTCGACCAGCAGTCCCTTGGGACTTGGTCGCTGCCTGAGCGGCTCGCCGGTCGAACGGGCGTCTGGATCAAGTCCATCGTGGCACCCCACGACCCCGGACCCCGGACCCCAGATCCTGGACCCCGGATCCCGGATCCCGGATCCCGGACCCCAGACCCCGGACCGCCTTCTTTGTGGAGCTGGTGGGTTGGTCGCTGGAGGAGTGGCTCACGGGTCGACCGGGCGTCTGGATGAAGTCCGCTGTGGCACCCCTGGACCCCGGATCCCGAATTTCAGACTACCTTCGTTGTGGAGCCAGCGGGTCGACCACCAGAACTCCCTTGGGACTTAATCGCTGGATGAAGTCCACCTTAGGATCCCAGGATCCCGCCACCCTGCCACCCCGCCACCCATTTCCTGGACTGCTGCCTTGTGGAGCAGGCAGGTCGACCAGCACTCCCCTGGGACTTAGTCTCTGGCAGAAGAATTTGCGAGTTGGAATGGAAGTCTGAATGATGTTGCACTCTGGATCCTTGAATCGCCACAGGCTTCCTGGCCATGGTTGTGGAGCCTCAGGAATGAGGGTCTCTTAGCATAACCATTATCCTCTCTACCCCTGCTTGGCAACACTTTGTATCTTTCTGGCCAGAAATTTGCATTGTAAATGAGTGGGTGGGTTGGGGTGGAGTGGAGTGGAGTGGAGTGAAGTGAAGGGTGAAGGGTGGTGGTGAGCAGAGTGTTGGGGATTCCTCAGAGAAAGGGTACCTGGTAGGTAGCCACCGCCCCCAATTTCCTTTCCCTCACCCCACGCCATTTTTTATTCACTGGATTTATATATCTATATATTTTTATATATGAGCAGAAAAGAAATGTCTGTATATAATATGTATCATGTCTGTCCAAGACCACACACACATTCCTTTAGAAAATAAAACTGGGGGAGGGGAACAACACACATTTCTTGCTTGCTTGCTTGCTGAATGTATGAATGAATAAAGCTGGGGGTTGTGTGTCACAAAGCCTTATTTCTGCTGTTGTTCATCTCAAGAGCTACTGAGGAACAGGATTCCCTGTCTTGCACGTACAGGTTTTGTGAAGGCACCAGGGACTGACTGAAGTTGTAACCTCAGAGGAGTCCAATACATGAAAGTCTTTTGCATAATCTTGGTATCACCGGGGTCCCTTTCTCTCCTGTCTGATTCTATTTTAGTATATTCATTGTCTATTACATGCCTGAGAGAGCTTAACAGGTTGTGTGTGTGTGTGTGTGTTGGGGGGTGGGGCGTCAGGGGAGAAGAGAAGGCTGTGCATCTCTCTCTCTCTCTCTCTCTCAAGATAAACAAATTATCTTTTAAAGATATTTTATTTATTTACTCATTTATTCCCTTTTGTTGTCTTTGGTTTATTTTCGTTGCCATTGTTGGATAGGACAGAGAGGAGGGGAAGACAGAGAGAAAGATAGACATCTGCAGACAGACCTGCTTTACCACTGCTTGCTTGTGAAGCAACTAACTCCCCTGCAGGTGGGGAGCCAGGTGCTTGAACCTGGTTCCTCACACTGGTGGTCCTTGCCCTTTGTGCCACGTGCACACTTGACCTGCTGTGCTCAGGCCTGACTAACTCCCTTATTTATTTATTTATTTATTTATGAGAATGACAGAAGGAGACAGAAAGAACCAGACATCACACCAGTACATATGTTACCAGGGGTTGAACTTGGGGGCCTCATGCTTGAGAGTTCAGTGCTCTATCCATCATGCCACCTCCCGGATCACTAAATTATCTTTATGTCTTGGATAGAGATAGCCAGAAATTGAGAGGGAAGGGGTGGGGGGAGTGGGGGAGAGAAAGAGAGACACCTGCAGCCCTGCCTCACTACTTGTGAAAGAAGAGGAAAGAATACAGAAAGCAGGGTGTGTCCTTCTCCTCCTCCTCCTTCTCCTTCTCCTTCTCCCAACTGCACTGCTCAGCTGTGGCTTATGGTGGTTTGGGGGGCTGGAACCTCGGACCTTGGAGTCTCAGTGCTTGAGTCTGTTTGCATAAACATTATGCTCTTTCACTCACCCTTTCTTTTCTTGCTTGCTTGCTTGCTTTCTCTTTTAATTTTTCCTTCTCCTCCCTCTACAAACACACTCCCCCCCACTAAATTTCATGCTGGACTACTTTGGCCTCAGGAAAACAGTTCGAGCTACCTCAACTTGAAAACAACAACAAAAAAAACAAACAAAAAACACCAAAAAACAAAAAGAAAGAAAAGAAAAAAAGAAAGCACATTTCATTCCCCTGTCCCCCCTCTCTCTGCAGCTTGGAAACAACAACAACAGTTGAGTGTTGAGGGAAGATAAAAAAGACCATCCCGCCCCAAAGCTGGGACTATCTGCATCTGAATGAAGCCTTTGAAAGGATGGTCCACACTGGTGAGATCCAGTTCATTCATTCATCCATCCATTCATTCATTCATTCATACTCCTTACAAAAACACTATCTGTTTCTAGAAAGCACACACCTCCTGCTCTCCATCTCCCCAACTTGTGGTCAGTGGTCATTTCCCCATGAAAAATAAAATAAATGAATAAAAGAAATTTCTTCCGCGGGGGAGGGGGAACCCGAGGCAACAGACACAGGCTGAGGAGGAGGCGGAGGAGGCGGAGCCATGAACAAGCTCTTTGCTTCCAGCATTGAAATACTAATGAGAGAAAGATGTCAGTCTGTCATCTATGGCATGGAAGTAACAGAATCTGCGGTGGGGGTCGGGGTCAGGGGGGGGAGTGTTCAGCTCTTGGGACATGATGGGAGAGGAGGACCTAGAGGGGGTTGAAGAGTTATGTGGAAAGATGAGACATGTTGTGTATGTACAAACTGTTGTATTTTTCTGTCGACTGTAAACCATTAACACCCCCCATGAAGGAAGGAAGAAGGAAGGGAGGAAGGAAGAAAACAGAGAAAGAGAGAGAGAGAGAGAGAGAGAGAGAGAGAGAAAGGTCTCCTGTGAGCCTGCTGCATACCACCATGCCTTTTCTGGCTAGAGGCCCCAGATGTCCCAAGGCAAAGCACACCACTGTCAAACCAGAAAAGACCAGTGTTCCCATCTGCCTATTTCAGTGCCTCCGTTCCTATGATTGAAATGAAATATATATATATATATATATATATATATATATATATATATATATATTATATCTATCTTTTTCCTCCTTCTCCTTCTCCTTCTCCTTCTCCTTCTCCTTCTCCTTCTTCTTCTTATCCCTCCAGGGTTATTGCTGGGCTCCATGCCTGCACCATGAATCCACTGCTCCCGGGGTCCATTTTCCCCCTATTGTTGCCCTTGTTTATCCTCCTTCTTGCCCCCCACCCCAGCACTGCTCAGCTCTCCTTTATGTTGGGGGGGGTGGAAAATCAAACCTGGTACTTGGGAGACTCAGGCATGAGAGTCTCTGTGATAAACCTATTCCTTTGTTAATGGTGAAAAGTGTGGAAGAGGGTGACCTACCAAAAGACAGGCATATACACAACTCTCTCTCCTCTCTCTCTCTCTCTCTCACACACACACACACACAAACACACATACACACACTTTTTTTTTTCTAAGTCCCATCTCTAATAAAATACTTTGGCGGGGCAGGGAGGGAGGGAGGGAGAGAGATGGATGAGAGTAACCCGGAAAAAATGCCATTTCTTTGCATGTGATCAGAAAAGGTTCAGACTAAAACATCATTTTACATTTAAAATGAGAACATCTAAGATTGTACGAGACAGCAACAAAGATGAAAATAGGTGGAACTCCACAGATGTTGGTGCGGTGTGTGCGCGCGCATGTGTGTGTGTGTGTGTGTGCATGTGTGTATAAAGGCCATTTACACATTGAAATCCCCCCAAACACAGGCATACACACACAGAAAAGGTGGAGGGATTAGGCCTCTCCTTTCTTTTCTAAGAATTCACCCCTTTCCCCTTTGGGAGAGGTATATAGTTTCCTAAATACACCTACCCCGAGCCCGGAAAAAAATTGACTTTTGAGTAATTAATTAATTGACTGCCTCACTTTAATTCATTGACTGGGCCCCCCCTTCCTCCTCTTCCTCCTCCTCCTCTACCACCACCACTACCATCCCTTTTTAAATTATTTATTTTCTCACTCTCTCCCTTCTTGCCTTCAGTCCCCTCACCACGTGACACATGCCCTCTGATGGAGGCATCACTAAAACTATCCATTTACATGGTGATAGGGTTCAGGACACAAAGGTTTGTCACTTTATTTTCATTTAATTTTATTTTATTTAAGATTGTACTTATTTCTGAAGCAGAAAGATACGACGGGAGACAGAGAAAGAGCCAGACATCACTCTGGTACTGTGCTGCCAGGGGTCGAACTCAGGACCTCCTCGTCGTTGAAGGTCCAATACTTTATTTATCCACCGTGCAACCTTCTGGACCACCACAATGTAACTTTTCATTTCATAGGAAGAAATCTAAGAAACCACAGTGAGAACCACTGAGGATGAAAAGAGATGGCGGTGAAGCAGGTCTAAAGGTGTCTATCTTTCTCTCCTCCTCTCTGTCTTCCCCTCCTCTCTCCATTTCCCTCTGTCATATCCAACAATGACAACAACAATAATAACTACAACAATAAAACAACAAGAGCAACAAAAGGGAATAAATAAATAAAATAAATATTTAAAAAAAAGAAAAGAGATGGAACTCCAAAGGCAGTGGTGTGTTGTTTCCATGTCTTTCTCACACACTGTACTCTGTCTCTGTCTCTCTCTGTCTCTCTGTCTCTGTATCTGTCTCTGTCTCTGTCTCTGTCTCTCTCTCTCTGGAAAGAATGGAAGGACTGGGGAGGCCCGGGTGGTAGTGCAGAGGGTTAAGTACACATGGCAGGGAGCAGACCTGCAGACCCACTTCATGGATACTTCCAGCCTCCCCCAACCCCCACCGCCATGCGAGAGGCTCTCGACCTGGGATGCCCACCCTGGTCCTTGCACTTTGTACCATGTGCTCCCAAACCACAGCTCTACAGTCAAGACCCCTCCCAACCCCCACCCCAAGGTGTCTATCTTTCTCTCCCCCTCTCTGTCTTCCCCTCCTCTCTGGATTTCTCTCTATCCTATCCGACAACAATGACAGCAATAATAACAACGGTAATGATGAACAACCAGGGCCATACAAAGCCGGTGGGGGCGGGGATGGCCTCTAGGAGCAGTGGATTCATACTGTAGGCACGGAACCACAGACATAAACCTGGGTGGGGGGCGGGGGGGGAGAGGAAGGATGCTTAGGTCTACTTTTCCTTTCCTAGAACACTCCCCCTGCACTGCTGTTGCTGTTGCTGTTGCTGTTGTTGCCATTCTAGGAGGGTGTTCACCAGCTGTGAAGTGACTCCCCTGCAGGTGGGGATCCTGGGGCTTGAACCAGGATCCTTCCTCCTGTCCTTGAGCTTTGCATCAAGCACGCTTAACGTGCTCCGCTATTGCTGGACTCCCACTAATGTTATGTTTTAATTTTTACCAGAGCACTGCTCAGCTCTTGTTTTCTTTACTTTTCTCTTTTTCTTTTTTTTTCTTCTTTTTTTGCCTGTTTGTTTGTATTATGGCTGGCGCTCAGTGCCTGCTTGCACTACAAATCCACTGCTCCTGGAGGTTGTTTTTCCCATTTTTTTGCCCTTGTTGTTACCGTTGTTGCTGTTGTTGTTGTTGTTAATGTTACTCTTGTCAATGCTGTCTCAGCTCTTGTTGTTTTATGGAAAAAACAAGACACTGATGGGGGGGAGAAGAAAAGGGGGGCAGGGGTGGGGGTTTGGTTTATACAAAAGAAGTTGTATAACCTTTGGTTATACAAAAAACCTTCACTTTTTCCCCTGAGGCCTCAAAGTGCCAGCCAGATTCATTCCACAATAGGCCACAAACCAGAGCTGAGTAGTGCTCTGGTTGGTCTCTGTGTGTAGATTTCTCTCTCTCTCTCTCTCTCAATCTCTCTCTGTCACCAGATTGTGGTTGGGGGGATATGGTGTCCAGTCATTGAACCTGAGACTTTTGAAACCTCAGGCATGAGAGTCTCTTTCTATAACCATTATGCTATTTACCCTCACCCCGGCCCTGTAGATTTCTCCTTTCTCACAAATACATAATTTCTTAAGTTTTATTTATAAAATGGAATAAATACAATTTTTAAAAGCATTTATTTTTTATTGATTGACTGATTTTCTTTTTTTTAATATATATAAATAAGGGCAACAAAACTGAGAGGTGGGAAGAAAAAAAAAGGCCTCCAGGAGCAGTGGAATCCTGGTGCAGGCACGGAGCCCCAGCAATAATTTGGGAGGGGAATATGTATGTGTGTGTGTGTGTGTGTGTGTGTGTGTGTATTTTTTCCCATTGCATACTATGTGTGTCTAACCCAGTGTGCCACGCCACCACCCAACCCCCGACTCTATCTATCTATCTATCTATCTATCTATCTATCTATCTATCTATCATGTATTTTCATTTGAGAGAGGGAGCTGAGGTCTCAGGTGTGATCCCCATAGACCAAGACCAGTTGCCAGAACTCAGCAATATTCTGGACTGTCCCTCCTGCCTTCCCCCCCTTTTTTTTTTTAAATCTACTCTTCAATATAACAATCCGGATACATTGTAAGGGGTTCGGCATAAACTGTAACTTTTCCTTTAAAAGAAAGAAATCCAATAAACCATAGGGAAGTGAAGGGTGAAGGATGGTGGTGAGCAGAGAGTTGGGGATTCCTCAGACAGGGTACCTGGTAGGTAGCCACCACCCCCAATTTCCTTTCCCTCACCCACCCCGCCATTTTTTATTCACTGGATTTATATATCTATATGGAGCAGAAAAGGAATGTCTGTATATAATATGTATCATGTCTGTCCTAGACCACACACACATTCCTTTAGAAAATAAAACTGGGGGAGGGGAACAACACACATTGCTTGCTTGCTTGCTGAATGTATGAATGAATAAAGCTGGGGGTTGTGTGTCACAAAGCCTTATTTCTGCTGTTGTTCATCTCAAGAGCTACTGAGGAACAGGATTCCCTGTCTTGCACGTACAGGTTTTGTGAAGGCACCAGGGACTGACTGAAGTTGTAACCTCAGAGGAGTCCAAGACATGAAAGTCTTTTGCATAATCTTGGTATCACCGGGGTCCCTTTCTCTCCTGTCTGATTCTATTTTAGTATATTCATTGTCTATTACATGCCTGAGAAAGCTTAAAAGATTGTGTGTGTGTGTGTGTGTGTTTGTTGGGGGGTGGGGCATCAGGGGAGAAGAGAAGGCTGTGCATCTCTCTCAAGATAAACAAATTATCTTTTAAAGATATTTTATTTATTTACTTATTTATTCCCTTTTGTTGTCTTTGGTTTATTTTCGTCGCCATTGTTGGATAGGACAGAGAGGAGGGGAAGACAGAGAGAAAGATAGACATCTACAGACAGACCTGCTTTACCACTGCTTGCTTGTGAAGCAACTAACTCCCCTGCAGGTGGGGAGCCAGGTGCTTGAACCTGGATCCTCACACTGGTGGTCCTTGCCCTTTGTGCCACGTGCACGCTTGACCTGCTGTGCTCACGCCCGACTGACTCCCTTATTTATTTATTTATTTATTTATTTATGAGAATGACAGGAGGAGACAGAAAGAACCAGACATCACACAGGTACATATGTTACCGGGGAGTTGAACTCGGGGGCCTCATGCTTGAGAGTTCAGTGCTCTATCCATCACGCCACCTCCCGGATCACTAAATTATCTTTATGTCTTGGATAGAGATAGCCAGAAATTGAGAGGGAAGGGGTGGGGGGAGTGGGGGAGAGAAAGAGAGACACCTGCAGCCCTGCTTCACTACTTGTGAAAGAAGAGGAAAGAATACAGAAAGCAGGGTGTGTCCTTCTCCAACTTCTCCTTCACCTCCTCCTCTCCTACTCAGTCTCCTCCTCCTTCTCCTTCTCCTTCTCCCAACAGCACTGCTCACATGTGGCTTATGGTGGTGTGGGGGCTGTAACCTGTGACCTTGGAGTCTCAGTGCTTGAGTCTGTTTGCATAAACATTATGCTCTTTCACTCACCCTTTCTTTGCTTGCTTGCTTGCTTTCTCTTTTAAATTTTCCTTCTCCTACCTCTACAAACATCCACCCCCCCACTAAATTTCATGCTGGACTACTTTGGCCTCAGGAAAACAGTTGGAGCTACCTCAACTTGAAAACAACAACAAAACAAAAAAGAAAGAAAGAAAAGAAAAAAGAAAGCACATTTCATTCCCCCCTCCCCCCTCTCTCTGCAGCTTGGAAACAACAACAACAACAACAACCATTGAGTGTTGAGGGAAGATAAAAAAGACCATCCAGCCCCAAAGCTGGGGCTATATGCATCTGAATGAAGCCTTTGAAAGGATGGTCCACACTGGTGAGATCCAGTTCATTCATTCGTTCATTCATTCATTCATTCATTCATTCTCCTTACAAAAACACTATCTGTTTCTAGAAAGCACACACCTCCTGCTCTCCATCTCCCCAACTTGTGGTCAGTGGTCATTTCCCCATGAAAAATAAAATAAATGAATAAAAGAAATTTCTTCCGCGGGGGAGGGGGAACCCGAGGCAACAGACACAGGCTGAGGAGGAGGCGGAGGAGGCGGAGCCATGAACAAGCTCTTTGCTTCCAGCATTGAAATACTAATGAGAGAAAGATGTCAGTCTGTCATCTATGGCATGGAAGTAACAGACTCTGGGGTGGGGGTCGGGGTCGGGGTCGGGGGGGGGAGTGTTCAGCTCTTGGGACATGATGGGAGAGGAGGACCTAGAGGGGGTTGAAGAGTTATGTGGAAAGATGAGACATGTTGTGCATGTACAAACTGTTGTATTTTTCTGTCGACTGTAAACCATTAACAACACCCCCCATGAAGGAAGGAAGGAAGGGAGGAAGGAAGGAAACAGAGAAAGAGAGAGAGATAGAGAGAGAGAGAGAGAGAGAGAAAGGTCTCCTGTGAGCCTGCTGCATACCACCATGCCTTTTCTGGCTAGAGGCCCCAGATGTCCCAAGGCAAAGCACACCACTGTCAAACCAGAAAAGACCAGTGTTCCCATCTGCCTATTTCAGTTCCTCCATTCCTATGAAATGAAATATATATATATATATATATATATATTATATCTATTTATCTTTCTCCTCCTTCTCCTTCTACTTCTCCTCCTTCTTCTCCTCCTTCTTCTTCTCCTTCTCCTTCTCCTCCTCCTCCTCCTTCTCCTTCTTATCCCTCCAGGGTTATTGCTGGGCTCCGTGCCTGCACCATGAATCTCTGCTCCCAGGATCCATTTTTCCCCCTTTTGTTGCCCTTGTTTATCCTCCTTCTTGCCCCCCACCCCAGCACTGCTCAACTCTCCTTTATGTTGGGGGGGTGGAGAATCTAACCTGGTACTTGGGAGACTCAGGCATGAGAGTCCCTGTGATAAACCTATTCCTATGTTAATGGTTAAAAGTGTGGAAGACAGGCATATAGACAACTCTCTTCTCTCTCTCTCTCTCTCTCTCTCTCTCACACACACACACACACTTTTTTGTTCTAAGTCCCATCTCTAATAAAATACTTTGGGGGGGCAGGGAGGGAGGGAGGGAGAGAGAGAGAGATGGATGAGAGTAACCCAGAAAAATGCCATTTCTTTGCATGTGATCAGAAAAGGTTCAGACTAAAACATCATTTTACATTTAAAAATGAGAACATCTAAGAGTGTACGAGACAGCAACAAAGATGAAAATAGGTGGAACTCCACAGATGTTGGTGCGTGTGTGTGTGCGCGCGCGTGTGCATGTGTGTATAAAGGCCATTTACACATTGACATCCCCCCACACACATAGGCATACACACACAGAAAAGGTGGAGGGATTAGGCCTCTCCTTTCTTTTCTAAGAATTCACCCCTCTCCCCTTTGGGAGGGGTATATAGTTTCCTAAATACACCTACCCCGAGCCCGGAAAAAATTGATTTTTGAGTAATTAATTAATTGACTGCCTCACTTTAATTCATTGACTGGGCCCCCCCTTCCTCCTCCTCTACCACCACCACTACCATCCCTTTTTAAATTATTTATTTTCTCACTCTCTCCCTTCTTGCCTTCAGTCCCCTCACCATGTGACACATGCCCTCTGATGGAGGCATCACTAAAACTATCCATTTACATGGTGATAGGGTTCAGGACACAAAGGTTTGTCACTTTATTTTCATTTAATTTTATTTTATTTAAGATTGTACTTATTTCTGAAGCAGAAAGATACGACGGGAGACAGAGAAAGAGCCAGACATCACTCTGGTACTGTGCTGCCAGGGGTCGAACTCAGGACCTCCTTGTCGTTGAAGGTCCAATACTTTATTTATCCACCGTGCAACCTTCTGGACCACCACAATGTAACTTTTCATTTCATAGGAAGAAATCTAAGAAACCACAGTGAGAATCACTGAGGATGAAAAGAGATGGCGGTGAAGCAGGTCTGCAGGTGTCTATCTTTCTCTCCTCCTCTCTGTCTTCCCCTCCTCTCTCCATTTCCCTCTGTCATATCCAACAACGACAACAACAATAATAACTACAACAATAAAACAACAAGAGCAACAAAAGGGAATAAATAAATAAAATAAATATTAAAAAAAAAGAAAAGAGATGGAACTCCAAAGGCAGTGGTGTGTTGTTTCCATGTCTTTCTCACACACTGTACTCTGTCTCTGTCTCTCTCTGTCTCTCTGTCTCTGTATCTGTCTCTGTCTCTGTCTCTCTCTCTCTGGAAAGAATGGAAGGACTGGGGAGGCCCGGGTGGTAGTGCAGAGGGTTAAGTACACATGGCAGGGAGCAGACCTGCAGACCCGCTTCATGGATACTTCCAGCCTCCCCCCACCCCCACCGCCATGCGAGAGGCTCTCGACCTGGGATGCCCACCCTGGTCCTTGTACTTTGTACCATGTGCTCCCAAACCACAGCGCTATAGTCAAGCCCACTCCCAACCCCTACCCCAATGTGTCTATCTTTCTCTCCCCCTCTCTGTCTTCCCCTCCTCTCCGGATTTCTCTCTGTCCTATCCGACAACAACGACAGCAATAATAACAATGGTAATGAAGAGCAACCAGGGCCATACAAAGCGGGGGGGGGGCGGGGATGGCCTCTAGGAGCAGTGGATTCATACTGTAGGCAAGGAACCACAGACATAAACCTGGGTGGGGGGCAGGGGGAGAGGAAGGACGCTTAGGTCTACTTTTATTTCCTAGAACACTCCCCCTGCACTGCTGTTGCTGTTGCTGTTGCTGTTGTTGCCAATCTAGGAGGTAGTTCACCGCCTGTGAAGCGATTCCCCTGCAGGTGGGGATCTGGGGGCTCAAACCGGGATCCTTCCTCCTGTCCTTGAGCTTTGCATCAAGCGCGCATAACGTGCTACGCTATTGCTGGACTCCCACTAATGTTGTTTTAATTTTTACCAGAGCACTGCTCAGCTCTTGTTTTCTTTACTTTTCTCTTTCTTCTTTTTTTTCTTCTTTTTTTGCCTGTTTGTTTGTATTATGGCTGGCGCTCAGTGCCTGCTTGCACTACATATCCACTGCTCCTGGAGGTTGTTTTTCCCATTTTTTTGCCCTTGTTGTTACCGTTGTTGTTGTTAATGTTATTCTTGTCAATGCTGTCTCAGCTCTTGTTGTTTTATGGAAAAAACAACATGCTTATGGGGGTAGAGAAGGAAAGGGGGGGCAGGGGTTGGGGTTTGGTTTATACAAAAGAAGTTGTATAACATTTGGTTATACAAAAGACCTTCACTTTTTCCCCTGAGGCCTCAAAGTGCCAGCCAGATTCATTCCACAAGGCCAAAAACCAGAGCTGAGTAGTGCTCTGGTTAGTCTCTGTGTGTAGATTTCTCTCTCTCTCTCTCTCTCTCTCTCTCTCTCAATCTCTCTCTGTCACCAGATTGTGGTTGGGGGGGTATATGGTGTCGAGTGATTGAACCTGAGATTTTTGAAACCTCAGGCATGAGAGTCTCTTTCTATAACCATTATGCTATTTACCCTCACCCCGGCCCTGTAGATTTCTCTTTTCTTGGTGGTGCCACACCCAGTTAAGCACTCATGTTACAAAGCTGGATGACTGGGCTTCAAGACCCTGGTCCCCACCTGCAGGGGGAAATCTTTACAAGTGGTGCAGAAGTGCTGCAGGTGACTCTCTCTGTGTCTCAAACTCTCTATCCCTCCCTTCCCTCTCAATTACTGTCTATTTATTCCAATAAATAATCAAGAAAAAAGAAAGTCAAAAAAGAAAAAGGAAAAGGAAATATTCCACTACTTCAAAGGGGCTACTCAGGACAATGCTTTCCTTGTTAAGATCCTCACAGCATACCATATGCAGAAAGCCAAAGACGCCATGTATTTTTAAACCCGGTTTTTATATTTATTTATTTATTTAGGTGCTTATTCATTTTTGTTATTGATGAATTAATGTTTTACCTTTGACATAGACTATGGCTCTGACACCAGCGGTCTCAGGTACCCCTAGATGGTACTCTGCCTCTACAAAACCAATCCATTGACCTGTCCATCCATCCATCCACCCATCCAACTATCCATCCAGCTATCCATCCTGCTATCCATCCAGTGATCCATCCATCCATCCATCCATCCATTCATCCACCAGTCAACCAAGCTAAGTACAAAAGGACAATGCTCCTTGAATGATGAAGACAAACAATGATGCATAGGTAGGTTGCAAATGGGCCAGTTTGGCTGAATAGGGCAGAGAGGCTGAACCAGGGAATGTGTTGGGGGGTGTGGGTGTGGGTTGGGTGACAAGGAGACCCTGTGAGCTGTGTCACGTCAAGGGCAGGGAGGGGTTGGAAGGGGTTGTGAACAGCTGTCACTGGAGAACCATCACAAGTGCTGGAGCTGTTGAGCAGAAGAGAGGACAAACAAAGGAGAGAAGCAAAGTGCAGAGGAGAGGAGAGGGGAGTGAATGGTGAGGACAAGAGAGGACAGGAGTGGAGGGGACCTGAGAAACCTACCTGGACAAAGGCAGCATACAGACATCCAGGAAGGCAGGCAGGCATGCAGGCAGCTCTGGCCTGGGCTCCCTGGATCCTGGGCACACCTCCACCTGACTTCTCTTTGTTGCCAGCCCTGAGGTCCCTCGTCGGTCAGCACTGTCTTCCCATCCTTCCGTCCCTCTGTGCCAGGGCCCAGGCATCTGGGCGCTTCTGGCTGATGTAGTGGCAGGTCAGTTGGACTGCCCAGTGCTACTGTTGCCAGCACAGAATGCTAGGGGCTAGGACATCACAGAGGGGTCCTGTGGTTACTAGGCCACGGGGACCCCGCCCATCCAGTTGACCAGCAGCCATGACCCCCACCCTGAACTTGACCTTGAGGGTTGGTGGCCAGCCACCAGAGCCAGAGCCCCAGGCCAAAGCAGGTGCAGGTCTTCCAGGCCAAGGGGCTATGGGCAGATTGGTGTGTGTCTGGGCAAGGGGCTGGCATCTGCCAGCCCAGGGCTGGGGACCAAGGTCCGACAGGCCCCTGTCCCACCATGTGCACTGACACACAGTGTTGCTTACTGACTGACAGTCCCAGCCCCAGAGATACCCACACCAGGTCCCTGGGTGCCCTAAGATGCCTCGGAGGGTTGGTGGTTGCATTCCTGGACACATGCCTCCATAATGGAGGCCTCTATTAATCCCTTTGCCTTCGGACAGCTGCCCTCCAGCCCCCCCCTCCTCCTCCCCTTCTTACTCCTCCTCTTCCTCCTCCTCCTACTCCTCCTCCTCCTCCACCTCCTCCACCACTTACTCATCCTCAAAGGGACTCACTCTAGGCCCTTGGCCTAGGCAATCCAGGGCTGCTGCTCTGGCTGCTGCAGCTTCTATCCAGTGGGAGGGTGCAGGAATCTGTTGCTGTCAGTCCATGGTTCCTGGGACCTTCCATGCCTCCAGCTCCACCCACTCTCTAGTCCTGACCCCTCCTCAAGGATGCCCCCTTTCCCCTTGCCCTCTGTCCCCCAGCTCCCCAACAAACATCTACTGTGTGCCTCCCTGTTATACTTTACTGCCACCCTGCTTCTGCGCTTCAGCCCTGGGGGCCCAGGGCCAGCCCAGCTGCCATCTCACCATCCAGCAGGGGGTCCTGCCCTAACCCCCTGCCACCACACCCACACACAGCCCTGCACACACTCATGGGCTCCCCTGCCTGCAGCCTACCTCTCAAAATGTCTCCTTCTTCCCCCTAGCCCCCTTACAGCCTCTGCCACGGCCCCCCAAAGATACCTGGGCTTGAGCAGCGCAGACATGCAACCAGCTCCCCTTGACCCCACTCCATTTGATCCAAGGTTTTCAAGAGTCTTTTTTTCATGCTGTAGGGGAGGGAGTTGAGACAGTCCAATGATCTGGGGAGCAAGAACTGCAAACAGCCCATCTACAATGTAACATTTGGGTCTCAGGCAGCCCAATAACTAGTGCGCTGTGAAGACCTTTGACTGGCAAAAACATCCCATCTGAGCGTGAGATCAGGCTGGGCCAGTGGCTCTTTCTGTGAACTAGGAGACAGACAGACATTGTTTTCAGGTTCAAAACCTGTACTTCCCAGAGATGGACATTCACTATGGTTAAAAAAAAAGGTAACCTGTCTACTGCCTGTTTCTCAGTGAAAAAAGGAAAAAACCTTTTTTGGAGGGAAAAGGACCAAAATGCAGGCAGGTGGACTCCATGGAGGGTGGATGGGGAGTTGCTCCTGCCCAGGCACTAGAGCCCCAGCTCCTGTTCCAGGTGCTCTCTGATATCAGAGATCTCCGTTTGTCGTATCATGACACTGTCTCCAGGACTGATCCTCAGGATAATGAGGATTCAAAACTAGGCAGGTCATATTGCCTTCAAAAGTAAATCCAGGGAGGTTTGGCGGTATGTCAGAGGGTTAAGGGCTTGTGGCGCTCTCAAAAGATGGGACAGGTGGAAGCATCAGGGGTCTGTCGCCCAGACCCACACCTGCGGGGGAGTCGCTTTACAGGGGGAGACGCAGGTCTTTAGGGGCTCTATCTTTCTCTCCCACTCTGTATTACCCCTGATCTCTCCTTTTCTCTCTGTCCTATGCAATTGTCCGTAAGAACAACATCAGCAACAATAACCACCACAGTGACCAAGCAACAAGAGCAGCGAACGGGGAACAAATGGAATGCAGGAACTGTGGATTATTCGTGGCGCAGGCACTGAGCTGTGGCAATAACCCCTTGAGGCAATCAATCAATGAATAAGTAATACAGGTAACAGAGATGTATATGTCCCTGTGTGTTTCCACTGAGTTAATGTCAATGCACTTTTCTTTATTTCTTCATTTATTTATTTATTACCTTGCCACGAGAATTTCTTTTCCTTGCTAAAATCAGTGTCCCATTAAGGGTAGCAGGTGGTTCCACACCCAGTTAAGCACTCATGTTACAATGCAGGAGGATTGGGCTTCAAGACCCTGGTCCACAGCTGCCGGGGGAATATTCCAAGTGGTGCAGAAGTGCTGCAGGTGTCTCTCTCTGTGTCTCAAACTCTCTATCTCTCTCTTCCCTCTCAATTCCTGTATTTTTATTCCAATAAATAATCAAGAAAATGGAACGTCAATAAATAGAAAGGAAAATGAAATATTCCACTACTTCAAAGGGGCTACTCAGGACAATACTTTCCTTGTTAAGATCCTCACAGCATACCATATGCAGAAAGGCAAAGACACTATGTATTTTTTAACCCAGTTTTTATATTTATTTATTTATTTAGGTGGTTATTCTTTTTGTTATTGATGAATTCATGTTTTCCATTTGACATAGACAAGGGCTCTGACACCAGCGGTCTCATGTACCTTTAGATGGCACTCTGCCTCTACAAAACCAATCCATTGACCTGTCCATCCATCCATACACCCATCCAGCTATCCATCCAGCTTTCCATCCATCCATCCATCCATCCATCCATCCATCCATCCATCCATACACCAGTCAACCAAGCTAAGTAAAAAAGGATATCTCTCCTTGAATGGTGAAGACAAATAACGATGCATAGGTAGGTTGCAAAGGGGCCAGTTTGGCTGAATAGGGCAGAGTGGCTTAACCAGGGAATGTCTTGGGGGTGTGGGTGTGGGTGGGGTGAGCCGGATACCCTGTGAGTTGGGTAATGTCAGGGGCAGGATGGGGGTGGAAGAGGTTGCGAACAGCTGTCACTGGAGAACCATCACAAGTGCTCCAGCTATTGAGCAGGGCACCAGGAAGAGAGGGCAGACAAAGGAGAGAAGCAAAATGCAGAGGAGAGGAGAGGAGAGTGGATGGTGAGGACAGGAGAGGACAGGAGAGATCAGGAGTGGAGGGGACCTGAGAAACCTACCTGGAGAAAGGCAGCATACAGACATCCAAGAAGGCAGGCAGGCATGCAGGCAGCTCTGGCCTGTGCTCCCTGGATCCCGGGCACAGCTCCACCTGTCTTCTCTTGGCTGCCAGCCCTTAGGTCCCTCGTCGGTCAGCACTGTCTTCCCATCCTTCCGTCACTCTGTGCCAGGACTCAGGCGTCTGGGTGCTGCTGGCTGACCTAGTGGCAGGGCAGTTGTGCTGCCCAGTGCCAGTGTGGCCAGCACAGAATGCCAGGGGATAGGACATCACAGAGGATTCCTGTGGTTGCTAGGCCACTGGGACCCAGCCCATCCAGTTGACCTGCAGCCATGACCCCCACCCTAAACTTGACCTCAGGGGTGGTGGCCAACCACCAGATCCAAAGCCCCAGGCCAAAGCAGGTGTTGGTCAGCCGGGCCAAGGGGCTATGGGCAGATTGGTGTGTGTCTGTGCAAGGTGCTGGCATCTGACAGCCCAGCCCAAGGTCCGCCAGGCCCCTGTCCCACCATGTGCACTGACACACAGTCTTTCTGACTGACTGACAGTCCCTCCCCCACAGATACATACACCAGGTCCCTGGGTGCCCTTAGCTGCCCCAGAGCATTGGTGTGTGCCTGCCTGGACACATTCCTCTGTATTGGAGACCTCTATTAATCCCATTGCCTACTGACAGCTGCCCTCCAGCCCCTCCTCCTCCTCCTCCTCTTCTTCCTCCTCCTCTTCCTCCTCCTCATCCTCCTCCTCCTCCTCCACCTCCTCCTCCTCTTCCTCATCCTCAGAGGGACTTACTCAGGGCCCTTGGCCTAGGCAAGCCAGGGCTGCTGCTCTGGCTGCTGCAGCTTCTATCCAGTGGGTGGGTGCAGGAATCTGTTCCTGTCAGTCCATGGTTCCTGGGACTTTCCATGCCTCCAGCTCCCCACACTCTCTTGTCCATACCCCTCCTCAAGGATTCCCCCTTTCCCCTTGCCCTCTGTCCCTCAGCTCCCAACTAAAATCTACTCTGTGCCTCCCTGCACTACTTTACTGCCACCATGCATCTGCCCTTCAGCCCTGGGGGCCCAGGGCCAGCACAGCTGCCATCTCACCATCCAGCAGGGGGACCTGCCCTAACCCCCTGCCACCACACCCTCACACACAGCCCTGCACACACTCACAGGCTCCCCTGCCTGTAGCCTGCCTCTCAAACAGTCTCCTTCTGCCCCCTAGCCCCCTTACAACCACTATGTATTTTTAACCCAATTTTTATATTTATTTATTTATTTATTTAGGTGGTTATTCATTTTTGTTATTGATGAATTCATGTTTTCCATTTGACATAGACTAGGGAGGGCTCTGACACCAGCGTTCTCATGTACCTTTAGATGGTACTCTGCCTCTACAAAACCAATCCATTGACCTGTCCATCCATCCATCCACCCATCCAGCTATCCATCCAGCTTTCCATCCATCCATCCATCCATTTATCCATCCATCCACCAGTCAACCAAGCTAAGTAAAAAAGGATATCTCTCCTTGAATGGTGAAGACAAATAACGATGCATAGGTAGGTTGCAAAGGGGCCAGTTTGGATGAATAGGGCAGAGTGGCTTAACCAGGGAATGTGTTGGGGGGTGTGGGTGGGGTGAGCCGGATTCCCTGTGAGTTGGGTAACGTCAGGGGCAGGGAGGGGGTGGAAGAGCTTGCGAACAGCTGTCACTGGAGAACCATCACAAGTGCTCGAGCTATTGCGCAGGGCACCAGGAAGAGAGGGCAGACAAAGGAGTGAAGCAAAGTGCAGAGGAGAGGAGAGGGGAGTGGATGGTGAGGACAGGAGAGGACAGGAGAGATCAGGAGTGGAGGGGACCTGAGAAACCTACCTGGATAAAGGCAGCATACAGACATCCAGGAAGGCAGGCAGGGATGCAGGCAGCTCTGGCCTGTGCTCCCTGGATCCCGGGCACAGCTCCACCTGTCTTCTCTTGGCTGCCAGCCCTTAGGTCCCTCGTCGGTCAGCACTGTCTTCCCATCCTTCCGTCCCTCTGTGCCAGGACTCAGGCGTCTGGGTGCTGCTGGCTGACCTAGTGGCAGGGCAGTTGTGCTGCCCAGTGCCAGTGTGGCCAGCACAGAATGCCAGGGGCTAGGACATCACAGAGGGTTCCTGTGGTTGCTAGGCCACTGGGCCCCCGCCCATCCTGTTGACCTGCAGCCATAACCCTCACCCTATACTTGACCTGAGGGGTGGTGGCCAACCACCAGAGCCAAAACCCCAGGCCAAAGCAGGTGTTGGTCGGCCGGGCCAAGGGGCTATGGGCAGATTGGTGTGTGTGTGTGTGCAAGGTGCTGGCATCTGACAGCCCAGCCCAAGGTCCACGAGGCCCCTGTCCCACCATGTGCACTGACACACAGTCTTTCTGACTGACTGACAGTCCCTCCCCCACAGATACATACACCAGGTACCTGGGTGCCCTTAGCTGCCCCTGAGGTTTGGTGTGTGCCTGCCTGGACACATTCCTCTGTATTGGAGGCCTCTATTAATCCCATTGCCTACTGACAGCTGCCCTCCTGCCCCTCCTACTCCTCCTCCTCTTCTTCCTCCTCCTCTTCCTCCTCATCCTCCTCCTCCTCCTCCACCTCCTCCTCCTCATCCTCATCCTCAGAGGGACTCACTCAGGGCCCTTGGCCTAGGCAAGCCAGGGCTGCTGCTCTGGCTGCTGCAGCTTCTATCCAGTGGGTGGGTGAAGGAATCTGTTCCTGTCAGTCCATGGTTCCTGGGACCTTCCATGCCTCCAGCTCCCCACACTCTCTAGTCCTGACCCCTCCTCAAGGATGTCCCCTTTCCCCTTGCCCTCTGTCCCTCAGCTCCCAACTAAAATCTACTGTGTGCCTCCCTGCACTACTTTACTGCCACCATGCATCTGCTCTTCAGCCCCGGGGGCCCAGGGCCAGCACAGCTGCCATCTCACCATCCAGCAGGGGGACCTGCTCTAACCCCCTGCCACCACACCCTCACACACAGCCCTGCACACACTCAACGGGCTCCCCTGCCTGTAGCCTGCCATTCAAACAGTCTCCTTCTGACCCCTAGCCCCCTTACAGCCGCTATGTATTTTTAACCCAATTTTTATATTTATTTATTTATTTAGGTGGTTATTCATTTTTGTTATTGATGAATTCATGTTTTCCATTTGACATAGACTAGGGCTCTGACACCAGCGTTCTCAAGTACCTTTAGATGGTACTCTGCCTCTACAAAACCAATCCATTGACCTGTCCATCCATCCATCCACCCATCCAGCTATCCATCCAGCTTTCCATCCATCCATCCATCCATTCATCCATCCATACACCAGTCAACCAAGCTAAGTAAAAAAGGATATCTCTCCTTGAATGGTGAAGACAAATAACGATGCATAGGTAGGTTGCAAAGGGGCCAGTTTGGCTGAATAGGGCAGAGGGGCTGAACCAGGGAATGTGTTGGGGGGTGTGGGTGTGGGTGGGGTGAGCCAGAGACCCTGTGAGCTGGTACACGTCATGGGCAGGGAGGGGGTGGAAGGGTTTGCGAACAGCTTTCCCTGGAGAACCATCACAAGTGCTGGAGCTGTTGAGCAGGGCACCCGCAAGAGAGGACAAAGGAGAGAAGCAAAGTACAGAGGAGAGAAGAGGGGAGACGATGGTGAGGACAGGAGAGGTCAGGAGTGGAGGGGACCTGAGAAACCTACCTGGACAAAAGGCATCATACAGACATCCAGGAAGGCAGGCAGGCATGCAGGCAGCTCTGGCCTGGGCTTCCTGGATCCCGGGTGCACCTCAACCTGTCTTCTCTTGGCTGCCAGCCCTGAGGTCCCTCGTTGGTCAGCATTGTTTTCCTATCCTTCAGTCCCTCCTTGCCAGGGCCCAGGCGTCTGGGCGCTGTTGCCTGACCTAGTGGCAGGGCAGTTGGGATTCCCAGTGCCAGTGTGGCCAGCACAGAATGCCAGGGGCTAGGACATCAAAGAGGGCTCCTGTGGTTTCTAGGCCACGGGGACACCGCCCATCCAGTTGACCAGCATCCATGACCCCCACCCTGAACTTGACCTTGAGGGCTGGTGGCCAGCCACCAGAGCCAGAGCCCCAGACCAAAGCAGGTGCTGGTCGGCCGGGCCAAGTGGCTATGTGCAGATTGGTGTGTGTCTGGGCATGGGGCTGGCATCTGACAGCCCAGGGCTGGGGACCAATGTCCGCCAGGCCCCTGTCACACCATGTACACTGACACAAAGTCTTGCTGACTGACTCACAGTCCCCGCCCCAGAGATACCCACACCAGGTCCCTGGGTGCCTTTAGCTACCCCTGAGGGTTGGTGGTTGCCTGCCTGGACACCTGCCTCCATAATGGAGGCCTCTATTAATCCCGTTGACTACTGACAGCTGCCCTCCTGCTCCTCCTCCTCCTCTTCTTCCTCCTCCTCTTCTTCCTCCTCCTCTTCTTCCTCCTCCTCCTCTTCCTCCTCCTCCTCCTCGTCCTCCTCCACCTCATCCTCCTCTTCCTCATCCTCAGAGGGACACACTCAGGGCCCTTGGCCTAGGCAAGCCAGGGCTGCTGCTCTGGCTGCTGCAGCTTCTGTCCAGTTGGTGGGTGCAGGAATCTGTTCCTGTCAGTCCCTGATTCCTGGGACCTTCCATGCCTCCAGCTCCCCCAACTCTCTAGTCCAGAGCCCTCCTCAAGGATGCCCCCTTTCCCCTTGCCCTCTGTCCCCCATCTCCCCAACTAACATCTACTATGTGCCTCCCAGTGCTACTTTACTGCCACCCTGCTTCTGCCCTTCAGCCCTTGGGCCCCAGGGCCAGCCCAGCTGCCATCTCACCATCCAGCAGGGGGACCTGTCCTAACCCCCTGCCACCACAACCACACACACAGCCCTGACACACTCACAGGCTCCCCTGCCTGCAGCCTGCCTCTCAAACAGTCTCCTTCTGCCCCCTATCCCCCTTACAGCCTCTGCCACAGCCCCCCACAGACACCAGGGCATGAGCAGTGCAGACATGCAAACAGCTCCCCTCTCCCCCACTCCATTTGCTCCATGTATGTGAGGAGTCTTTTTTTCATGCTGTAGGGGATGGAGTTGAGATAGTCCAATGTCATGGGGAGCAAGTACTGCAAACAGTCAATCTACAATGTAACATTTTATGTCTCAGGCCGCCCAATCCCTAGTGCGCTGTGCAGACATTTGACTGGCAAAAACACCCCATATGAGTATGAGATCTGGCTGTGCTAATGGCTCTTTCTGTGGACTAGGAGACAGACAGGAAGAGTTTTCAGGTTCAAAACCTGTACTTCCCAGAAGATGCTCATTTGCTATGGTTAAAAAAAAAAAAGGCTTTTTATTTTTTCCCCCTTCCTGGGTAACCTGTCTGCTGCCTGTTTCTCAGTGACAAAAGGGAAGAATCTTTTTTGGAGGGAAAAGGACCAATATGCAGGCAGGCGGACTACATCGAGGGTGGATGGGGAGTTGCGACTCCCCTGGCACTAGAGCCCCAGCTGCTGTTCCAGGTGCTCTCTGATACCAGAGACCTCCGTGTGTCGTGTCATGACACTGTCTCCAGGACTCACCCTCAGGATAATGAGGATTCAAAACGAGGCAGGTCATATTGCCTTCAAAAGTAAATCCAGGGAGGTTTAGGGTTATGTCAGAGGGTTAAGGTCTTGTGGCGCTCACGAAAAGAGGGGACAGATGGAAGTGTCTGGGGTCTGGCGCCCAGACCCCCACCTGCAGGGGAGTCGTTTTACAGGGGGTGAAGCAGGTCTTTAGGGGCTCTAATTTTCTCAAACTCTCTATCCCTCCCTTTGCTCTCAATTCCTGTCTATTTATTCCAATAAATAATTAAGAAAATAGAAAGAAAAAAAAAAGGAAAAGGAAATATTCCACTTCTTCAATGGGGCTACTCAGGACAATGCTTTCCTTGTTAAGATCCTCATAGCATACCATATGCAGAAAGGCAAAGACGCCATGTATATTTTAACCCAGGTTTTATATTTATTTATTTATTTAGGTGCTTTTTCATTTTTGTTATTGATGCATTAATGTTTTACATTTGACATAGACTGGGGTTCTGACACCAGCGGTCTCAAGTACACCTAGATGGTATTCTGCCTCTACAAAACCAATCCATTGACCTGTCCATACATCCATCCAACAATCCACCCATCCATCCATCCATCCACCCGTCAACCAAGCTAAGTACAAAAGGAGATCTCTCCTTGAATGGTGAAGGCAAACAAGGATGCATAGGTAGGTTGCAAAGGGGCCGGTTCGGCTGAATAGGGCAGAGGGGCTGAACCAGGGAATGTGTTGGGGGGTGTGGGTGTGGCTTGGTTGAGCCGGAGACCCTGTGAGCTGGGTCCCGTCAGGGGCAGGGAGGGGGTGGAAGGGGTTGCGAACAGCTGTCACTGGAGAACCATCACAAGAGCTGGAGCTGTTGAGCAGGGCACCCAGAAGAGAGGACAGACAAAGTAGAGAAGCAAAGTGCAGAGGAGAGGAGAGGGAAGACGATGGTGAGGACAGGAGAGGACAGGAGTGGAGGGGACCTGAGAAACCTACCTGGACAAAGGCAGCATACAGACATCCAAGAAGGCAGGCAGGCATACAGGCAGCTCTAGCCTGGGCTCCCTGGATACCGGGCGCACCTCCACCTGTCTTCTCTTGGCTGCCAGCCCTCGTCAGTCACCACTGTCTTCCCATCCTTCCTTCTCTCTGTGCCAGGGCCCAGGCGTCTGGGCACTGTTGCCTAACCTAGTGGCAGGGCAGTTGGGCTGCCCAGTGCCAGTGTGGCCAGCACAGAATTTCAGGGGCTAGGACATAACAGAGGGCTAATGTAGTTGCTAGGCCACACGGACACCGCCCATCCAGGTGACCAGCAGCCATGACCCCCATGCTGAACTTGACGTGAGGAGTGGTGGCCAGCCACCAGAGCCAGAGCCCCAGGGCAAAGCAGGTGCTGGTCGGCCGGGCCAAGGGCCTATGGGCAGATTGGTGTGTGTCTGGGCATGGGGCTGGCATCTGACAGCCCAGGGCAGGGAACCAAGGTCCGCCAGTCCCCTGTCCACCATGTGCACTGACACACAGTCTTGCTGACTGACTGACAGTCCCCACAGCAGAGATACCCACACCAGGTCCCTGGGTGCCCTGAGCTGCCCCTGAGGGTTGTTGGGTGCCTGCCTGGACACATGCCTCCATAATGGAGGCCTCTATTAATCCCGGTGCCTACTGACAGCTGCCCTCCTGCCCCTCATCCTCCTCTTCCTCCTCCTCTTTTTCCTCCTCATCCTCCTCCACCTCCTCCTCCTTCTCCTCCGCCTCCTCCACCTCATCCTCCTCTTCCTCATCCTCAGAGGGACTCACTCATGGCCCTTGGACTAGGGAAGCCAGGGCTGCTGCCTTGGCAGTTGCAGCTTCTATACAGTGGGTGGGTGCAGGAATCTGTTCCTGTCAGTCCCTGATTCCTGGGACCTTCCATGCCTCCAGCTCCCCCCACTCTCTAGTCCAGAGCCCTCCTCAATGATGCCCCCTTTCCCCTTGCCCTCAGTCCCCCAGCTCCCCAACTAACATCTAATGTGTGCCTCCCTGCACTACTTTACTGCCACCCTGCATCTGCGCTTCATCTCTGGGGGCCCAGGTCCAGCCCAGCTGCCATCTCACCATCCAGCAGGGGTCCTGCCCTAAACCCCTGCCACCACACCCACACACACAGCCCTGCACACACTCCCGGGGTCCCCTGCCTGCAGCCTGCCTCTCAAACAGTCTCCTTCTGCCCACTAGCCCCCTTACAGACTCTGCCAAGGCCCCCCACAGACACCTGGGCATGAGCAGTGCAGACATGCAAACAGCTCCCCTCGCCCCCACTCCATTTGCTCCAAGGTTGTCAGGAGGCTTTTTTTCATGCTGTAGGGGATGGAGTTGAGACAGTCCAATGTCCTGGGCAGCAAGTACTGCAAACAGTCCATCTATAATGTAACATTTGGGTCTCAGGCCGCCCAATGCCTAGTGTGCTGTTCAGACATTTGACTGGCAAAAACACCCCATATGAGTGTGAGATCTGGCTGGGCTAGTGGCTCTTCCTGTGGACTAGGAGACAGACAGGCAGAGTTTTCAGGTTCAAAACCTGTACTACCCAGAATATGGTCATTCGCTATGGTTAAAAAACAAACAAACAAACAAAAAAACCCGCCTTTTATTTTTCCCCCTTCCTGGGTAACCTGTCTGCTGCCTGTTTCTCAGAAAAAAAAGGGGAAATCTTTTTTGCAGGGAAAAGGACCAAAATGCAGGCAGGTGGACTCCATGGAGGGTGGATGGGGAGTTGCTCCTGCCCTGGCACTAGAGCCCCAGCTGATGTTCCAGGTGCTCTCTGATACCAGAGATCTCCGTGTGTCGTGTCATTACACTGTCTCCAGGACTGACCCTCAGGATAATGAGGATTCAAAACGAGGCAGGTCATATTGCCTTCAAAAGTAAATCCAGGGAGGTTTGGCGGTATGTCAGAGGGTTAAGGGCTTGTGGCGCTCACGAAAAGAGGGCACAAGTGGAAGGATCTGGGGTCTGGCGCCCAGACCCCCATCTGCAGGGGAGTCGCTTTTCAGGGGGTGAAGCAGGTCTTTAGGGGCTCTATCTTTCTCTCCCACCCTGTATTTCCCCTGCTTTCCCCTTTTCTCTCTGTCTGATGCAAGGTAAGTAACAACAACAACAATCGCAACAATAACCACCACAGTGACCAAGCAACAAGGGCAGTGAAAGGGGGACAAATGGAGTGAAGGAGCTGTGGATTATTCGTGGCGCGGGCACTGAGCTGAGGCAATAACCCCTTGAGGCAATCAATCCATAACCGAATAAGTAATACAGGTAACAGAGATGTATATGTCCCTGTGTGTTTCCACAGAGTTAATGTAAATGCCCTTTTATTTATTTCTTCATTTATTTATTACATTGCCACGAGAATTTCTTTTCATTGCTAAAAAAAGTGTCCCATCAAGGGTACCAGGTGGTGCCACACCCAGTTAAGCACTCATGTTACAAAGCAGGGGGAATGGGCTTCAAGACCCTGGTCCCCACCTGCCGGGGGAAGTCTTTACAAGTGGTGTAGAAGTGCGGCAGGTGACTCTCTCTGTGTCTCAAACTCTCTATCCCTCCCTTTCCTCTCAATTCCTGTCTATTTATTCCAATAAATAATTAAGAAAATATAAAGTAAAAAAGAAAAAGGAAAAGGAAATATTCCACTACTTCAATGGGGCTACTCAGGACAATGCTTTCCTTGTTAAGATCCTCATAGCATACCATATGCAGACAGGCAAAGACGCCATGTATATTTTAACCCAGGTTATTTATTTATTTATTTATTTAGGTGCTTATTCATTTTTGTTATTGATGAATTAATGTTTTACATTTGACATAGACTAAGGCTCTGACACCAGCGGTCTCAAGTACACCTAGATGGTTCTCTGCCTCTGCAAAACCAATCCATTGACCTGTCCATACATCCGTCAACCCATCCATCCATCCATCCATCCACCCACCAGTCAACCAAGCTAAGTACAAAAGGAGATCTCTCCTTGAATGGTGAAGACAAACAACGATGCATAGGTAGGTTGCAAAGGGGCCGGTTCGGCTGAATGGGGCAGAGGGGCTGAACCAGGGAATGTGTTGGTGGGTGTGGGTGTGGCTGGGTGAGCCGGAGACCCTGTGAGCTTGGTCATGTCAGGGGCAGGCAGGGGGTGGAAGGGGTTGCAAACAGCTGTCACTGGAGAACCATCACAAGTGCTGGAGCTGTTGAGCAGGACACCCGGAGGAGAGGACAGACAAAGGAGAGAATCAAAGTGCAGATGAGAGGAGAGCGGAGACAATGGTGAGGACAGGAGAGGACAGGAGAGTACAGGAGTGGAGGAGACCTGCATGCAGGCAGCTCTGGCCTCGGCTCCCTGGATCACAGGCGCACCTCCACCTGTCTTCTCTTGGCTGCCAGCCCTGAGGTCCCTCGTTGGTCAGCACTGTCTTCCCATCATTCTGTCCCTCTGTGCCAGGGCCCAGGCGTCTGGGCACTGTTGCCTGACCTAGTGGCAGGGCAGTTGGGCTGCCTAGTGCCAGTGTGGCCAGCACATATTGCCAGGGGCTAGGACATCACAGAGGGCTCCTGTGGTTTCTAGGTTACTGGGACCCCGCCCATCCAGTTGACCAGCAGCCATGACCCTCACCCTGAACTTGACCTGAGGGGTGGTGGCCAGCCACCAGAACCAGAGCTCCAGGCCAAAGCAGGTGCTGGTCGGCCGGGCCAAGGGGCTATGGGCAGATTGGTGTGTGTCTGGGCATGGGGCTGGCATCTGACAGCCCAGGGCTGGGGACCAAGGTCCGCCAGGCCCATGTCACACCATGTGCACTGACACACAGTCTTGCTGACTGACTGACAGTCCCCGCCCCAGAGATACCCACACCAGGTCCCTGGGTGCCCTGAGCTGCCCCTGAGGGTTGGTGGGTGCCTGCCTGGACACCTGCCTCCGTAATGGAGGCCTCTATTAATCCCGTTGCCTACTGACAGCTGCCTTCCTGCCCCTCCTCCTCCTCCTCTTCTTCCTCCTCCTCTTCCTCCTCCTCCTCCTCCTTCTCCTCCTCTTCCTCCACCTCATCCACCTCTTCCTCATCTTCAGAGGGACTCACTCAGGGCCCTTGGCCTAGGCAAGCCAGGGCTGCTGCTCTGGCTGCTGCAGCTTCTATCAAGTGGATGGGTGCAGGAATCTGTTCCTGTCAGTCCCTGATTCCTGGGACCTTCCATGCCTCCAGCTCCCCCCACTATCTAGTCCAGAGCCCTCCTCAAGGATGCCCCCTTTCCCCTTGCCCTCTGTCCCCCAGCTCCCCAACTAACATCTACTGTGTGCCTCCCTGCGATACTTTTCTGCCACCCTGCTTCTGCCCTTCAACCCTGGGGGCCCAGGGCCAGCCCAGCTGCCGTCTCACCATCCAGCAGGGGGACCTGCCCTAACCCCCTGCCACCACACCCACACACACAGCCCTGCACACACTCACGGGCTCCCCTCACCCTTTGTTATAATTTTAACTTGAGGCAGGTAATGGGGGTGAGGTGCAGAGACCCTAACAGCAGGTTTGGTGGGCGTAACCAGAGGAGGGAAGTATTGACCCGATTCCTCCGGTGGGGTGGGTGCAAAACCAACCTTCCCGCATCTTATAAGGCTCTTGGTTTCTTTTTGGGGAGGGGAAGCAGAGCCACAGTTTCTAGGGAAACAATTTTTTTTGCTGACACCAACCTCCATGCAAATCAGCCTTGCTTCACAGGGGACTCAGAGGTGGAAGATAGGGTCCTCCCCTGCAGTGCTTTGCCTTGCACCCCTTACTGCTGTCCTTGTCCTGCCAAGGTTGGATGTCTCCATGCATAATTCTGAGTTTTATGCCATCCGAAAAGGGGGTCTATGCCTTCCGAAAAGAGGGTCTGTCATCCTCAGGTTCAGCCATGCCTCTGTCAGCCAAATCAAGTCTGTGATAATGTATTTGCAAAGGTTTTGATGCCAAGGAGTCAATCTGCCGTTTTATAAAATCAGTAATCTTATTAAAAATAAAGGACCTTAAGGTAATCATTAACAAAAGACTAATAAAGGTCTCATAATGGGCTCTGTAGTGACTCAAGACTATTTGTGGTGGAGTCTATAACCTGTTGTAATTTGTCAGAAAATTCATGGGAGGAATATATTGAGTGTCCTAGCATGCCACCAGCAAGTCTAAGGGAAGCAGTCAGGGGATGTGATGTCCAGGGGAAGAAACACAGCATGTCTGGTCTGGTCAGCGCCAACTGATGAACTTTTTCTTCTTCATAGAGGGTAAGCGGTGGAACAAGCAAAACTAGGAGGCAAGGACCAGGTAGAGAAGAATTGACATGAAAATATAGGATGGTGTTGTACCAAAACACAGAGGAGGTACATACACATTAGGAGTTAAGGTGAGGTTCCTTAAACATCAAGGAATATTTTGAAAAAAGTCATCAGTCAATAAGCATGCAAAGATGAAGTCAGCAGCGTTAGGTCATCAGAAAGAGAAGACTTGGTTAGGCTGGTGAGGTTAGCTGGAGTATATACTGCCATGGCGTCCTTTATGGTAAGGACTTGCTAACAGGGACTCTGTGGATTTTGCAAGAGAAATGTAATCCACCATAATAAAAGGAAAACATGGACATCCAGTGTTGAAAAAAGAGAAAAGGGAAATATGTCTCTAACTGTAAAAGTGGGTGGCTTTGTCAATGAGATATAATAAATGGACAATTCAAATTTTTGTAAATATTAAAAAGGTTTAGTATGTTACTTCAATGACACTTTAGCCAACTGAATATTCCTTTTTTATTAATTAAGCTTAAGGGTTTTAGTTTTTCTTGTTTGAGCTGTAGCCCACATACATTTTTTAGATTAATCTTAAAAGTCTGAATAGCAGGATCTTAATTCATCAATGCAGGAGCCAGTTAAGTGCTCTCACTATGGCAGGTCAACCATTAAAATTTTTATGAGGCTTGTAAAAAAATGAGAAAAATTTTAGGATATGAGTGAGTTTAGGAGTCATCACACACCCATAAATAAAAAAAATTTAAAATGTTTAGTTTTAAATCTTATCATATGAGCTATCAGTTCTTCATGTGCAGATGTACCTATAATTATTTACTTAGGGAGAGAACTTGTACCAAGTTAATTGATGATCTAATGGTTAGAATTGGCTTGAGGATTTTTATATGATTTTAGAAGGCTCTTTATTAGAATATACCAATATGTTATAGAAAGTCAATACCTAATGTGTTGACATGATAAAATGTTTACCATTTTTGGCATTATTTTAAACTGATTAGACAGTTTAAGTACAATACTATAACTTTAGTTTACTAAGATCTTTACTCATCACAAGGCTATCATGAGTAAGCATAGATATAAAACTCTTAATAGATTTTACTCTTTAGAACTTTAACATGGCAACTTAAAAGGCTAAAATAAAACCTCATAGTTTAAATGTTCAAAATATTAATTTTGTTAAATCAGGATTTGCCAAAACAAATCTTCTATCAGACCAAAAACACCATTTATTACCTTAATTTATCAAGAATAAACCTCTGGCAGTGTCTTAAAACAGACCAGATAATTTTTAAAAGCAGAAAGATATAAAGAGGAAAACCAGCGCAAAAGCCTCTGGCATGTAAATAATTAACATAACTATTGTGTTATCTTTTACTAACCCAAGCCAGTCTTAAAAACAATTTTAAGTAAAATGTTAAACTTTGTTTGCTAGGACATTTGTTTATCACAAAGCTATCACACCCTTAGGGCAGCTATGAACAAGGGTGGGTACACAACTTAATTGATCTTTCACTTTTATTTGGATAGGTAACTTAAAAAGCTAAGATAAACTTTATAGCTGAAATGTTAAAATAAATTTTTACTGTTAACATTTTTTTAGATGACCATTTTACACTAAATAATTTCGTTGAATCACATCTGTTGAAAAAAAATTATCAGGCTAGGAATAGCACGTTTAACCCTTTTTTTCCTGGCAAGGCCACTGCTCTACACTGACTGGGTTATTAGAAAGTCAGTTCAAGCATGGAATTAAATTAACAAACAGTGGCAGTTGATATTGGGGTGCTGGTAATATCTACAATTTTCACAAGAGTGAGAGAGACTACAGAGGCATTTTACCATGCCTAGATATCTCAGAAAATCTTTTTAACTAATGAATTGCTGATATTAGCTATCAGAAGGACGGAACTGTCCTATATTTTACTCTGGTAAAGGTGTGCCAACTCCATGAGTCTGGATATTTAAAACCACATTTAACTTAACTAAATCTTATTTAAAACTTAAAACAACCTTTAGTTACTTAGGGGTTAACACACATTAATGAAAACAAGGTTAGCACAGACCTAAAACATACATTTTTGGTGAAGAGAAAAATTTTCCCTTTGAAAAATCGCTTTGGTTTTTGGATTCCTAACTCACAGCCTATCTACCCAGGAGGGGCGTTAGTGGCTAGGGAATGATTGACTGCAGTCTTTGCCAATCTGTGGAGCAGGGGCTCTGTGCCGTGATTGCCTGTGAGGGCGGAACAGGCGGGCTTAGTTTACTGCTGCATAGCGGTGCAGAGAAAAATCTTTGAAAAATTTTTTTCTAGGCTAAGGTATATTGTATAGTTTTAAAGAAAGTGTTCTAATCAGTATTATTGGCCAAGTCAAGGACCAGAGCACAAAACGGAGGGGCGGTGGTGTAGGGAGGCAGTCTGGACAAGGAAGAGCATAGGGGTTAGGGTTAGACAGTTTGAGCCTGGCTCCGAGTAACTTGGAAAGCCAAAACCGGTTTTGATTTGGATGGTTTAGTTTTAGCTTTAGTTTTAGGGATTAGGTTTAGGTATTTTGGGTTTAGGTTTTTTGGTGAGGCTAAAAATGTAAGCTCTTCTGTAACTGCAGCTATTTCTTTCATTAATTGAAGCTGCTCTCTCCGGTCAGCAAGGACCTTGCGGAGGGTGGAAATTCCTGTAAGGGCTCCTAAGCTTGCCCACCTGACAGAAGGATTGTCAAGAATAGGGTCAGGCTGGAGAGCAGGGGCATGGATATAGGGAGGAGAATTAAAGGGAGGACGACACCAATCGGGATTGTAGTATCTGGCAGCCTCTTTTTCTAGCAAAGCCTCATTCTCGCGGGAAGTGCTTCAGGAGGGGGTTTTTGTAAAACTGGATAGAGGCGGGGGGGGAAGAATGCTGGGTTTCATTCTCATGTGAATTAGCAATAGGAGGGTCAATGGAGGGAACTTTAGTGAGTGAGGTGGAACCTGTAGGGAGGGGAACAGGGCTTTTACATTCATTGGGTGCTGGGAGGCTTTTATTTTGACTGGGTACTGGGTGATCAAGATCAATAATCACAGAAAGGCATGGAGATGGGGTCTTTGTCCTGGACGGTGGACTAGAAAGTTGCTGGAGGACCTTTTCACACTCTAATAAGGTTTTTAATATCAGTGTGATTATTATAGATTTTTAAGGTATCATTAATTAAATTCCAGTAACAAAAGGCAGAAACAGGTACACGTTCAGGACCAAAAGATTGATAGTAATCATTAAGACAGTCACCAATTCTCCTCCAATGTTTCTCATCTATAGTGTCTTCCTGGGGGAACCAGGGACAAATATTTCCAATATAATCTAAAAACTTCTTTAATTTTTTTTCTTTTTAACCCTAGTTCCTTGTGTCTTGAGTGACTCCTTGAGTCCTTTAATAAATAAATCTTGTTTGCTAAATTCATGTCCCATGGTTTTGCTTACCTCAGCCACTGTGACACTCTCCTCCAGATGCTACTCATGGTCAGGTATTTCCGTGGAGATCTCTGTGAGTCTTTGCATTACCCCCCTCGGGCCGCGGTGACTCAGTGAATTCAGGTAGGCCTACCCCCTTGATCAGCGGAGTTTCTAGGTCCGGAAGATTTCTTCGCCCCATGGTTGGGCGCCAGAATGCCCCGGCCAGCAGGGCGGTGAGCAGGGGCTAGGAACCCAATGAGACCTGAAATGATAGGGACACGACACACGAAGAATGACAGCAAGTCAAGTTTCTGATCAAGCTGTAAATTTTATTGTGAACACAGGCATTATAAGGCTTTGGGGAAGGAGGGAGGAGTGCTGGAGGAGGAGGAGGGGGAGCAATCTTCAAAGGGGGAATGTTCCTTGCAACATACAATGGATGAAATCATGTTTGCTACCACAACTATGTGTTGTGTCACTGTTTCTGGTAAATGGTCTACCTGAGGGGAAAATGGCCTGCCCAGGGGGAAATGAAACTTGTCTCGAGGGCTTCCATTGTTTCAAAACTTATCATCTATCAAGCAGATAAATGGATCCTGGCAGGCAGCAGTCTCATGTCCAGGGACCCCAGACAACCCCAGCCTTCACCATTTGTGTGGAGTATTTACGACAGGAAATGTATTGTGAGTGTAAACTTCCCTTCAATTACAAGAGAAATATCTATCAAGCAGAAGAAATGACCACTCATGTAATATAGGACTAAATAAATAAATATGCAAATAAATGGGGATGATCTAGGAGGATTTGAAAAAAATGAAAAAGAAAAAGTAAAAGCAGAAGAAGACCTGATTACAGCAGAAACATAGAAACCATCTGCTGAGAAACAGAGGGAAGCTTCAAAAATTCCGAGACACTTAAGAGTCCAGGGAAATTAAGATTTCAGGAAAATGAAAAGAAACTCATATGTATTTAACCTTACACTAGAGAAAGGAGGCAAGTTCTGTACTATGATAATTACAATAAGGATGCTGATAGAAATGCTATTAGAAATGCTACTGGAAGGTTCTATTATTTATAATTGTATTGATCCTGCTCCAACTATGTGGCCAATTATTAATGAAAAAGGAAGCTGTTATAAATGTGTTAATTTTGATTAAGATCAATTACCTAGGTTGACAATTCTAAAAATGACAGAAATATATATATATATATATATATATATATATATATATGTACATTTATATATGTATATGGATGTATATCTTTTTTATAAAGTCTGAGAGATACAGCCACGGATACGAGGAGACAGAATATAGCTTGTGTCAGAGAGAGTTACAAAGCTGAGGCTCCAGTAGCCTAGGTGAAATCACCAACAAAACAAGCCAGAGCTCAGCAGTGCTCTGGCAACTCTCTTTGTATATCTGGGCCTGTCTATAAAATAAGGATATAAATAAAATATTACTGAGTGCAGACAGAGTGAATGAGAGCCTGTGAGAGTCAGAGACAGTGTAGGCGAGTAGAGAAATAGAAGAGTTGGAAAGAGACCAGAAAATCAAAACCCCCCTAAACTGTGTTCATTCATGAAAGGTTCAAACCTGGGTCATAGAGATTGTAAGGCAGCAGCTCTAAAGCCCACAGACCCCAGACAACACAAGCCTACACTATATGTGTGTAGTATTTGCCCCAGGAAATGTATTGTGCGTCAAAAGTTCCCTTCAATTAGAAGAGAAAATCTACCAAGCAGAAGAAATGGCCCCTCATGTGATACCTGACTAAATAAATATGCAAATAAATGGGGATGATCTAGGAGGACTTGAAAAAATAAAACAAAAATAAAAAAAAAACCACAAGAAGACCTGATTACAGCAGAAACATAGAAACCATCAGCTGAGAAACAGAGGGCTGCCTTAAAAAATTCCCTAAATCTTCAAGGTCCAGGGAAATTAAGATTTCCAGAAAAAGAAAACAAGCACATATGTATTGAAGCTTACCCTAGAAAAATGAGGGAAGTTCTGGGCTATGATAATTACAATAAGGATGCTGATAGAAACACGATTAGAAATGCTACTGGAAGGTTCTATTATTTATAATTGTATTTAATCCTGTTCCAATTATATGGCCAATTATTTCTGAAAAACTAGGCTGTTATAAATGTGATAATTCTGAATTAAGGTCAAATACATAGGTTGACAATTCTAAAAATGACAAATATGTAAATATATATGTATATATGTATATATATGTATGTATATCTTTATTATAAACTCTCAGTGATACTGGCATGGAAATCAGGAGACAGAATATGGCTTGTGTCAGAAAGACTTACAAACTGAGGTTCCAGTAGCCTAGGTGAAGTCGCCAACACAACAAGCGAGAGCTCAGCAGTGCTCTGGTAACTCTCTTTGTATATCTGGGCCTGTCAGTAAAATAAGTATATAAGTAAAATATTAATGAGTGAAGACAGAGTGTGTGAGAGCATGTCAGTGTTAGAGACAGAGAAGGCGAGAAGAGAAATAGAAGAGTTGGAAAGAGACCCGAAGTCAAAAACCTCCTACACTGTATTCATACATGACAGGTTCAAACCTGGGTTGCAGAGATTGTAAGGCAGCAGTCTCATGTCCACAGACCCCAGACAACCACAGCCTTCACCATATGTGTGTAGTATTTAAGACAGGAAATGTATTGTGAGTGTAAACTTCCCTTCAATTACAAGAGAAAAATCTACCAAGCAGAAGAAATGACACCTCATGTAATATAGGACTAAATAAATAAATAAATATGCAAATAAATGGGGATGATCTAGGAGGATTTGAAAAAAATTAAAAAGAAAAAGCAGAAGAAGACCTGATTAAAGCAGAAACATAGAAACCATCTGCTAAGAAACAGAGGGCTGCTTCAAAAATTCTGAGACACGTCAGTGTCCAGGGAAATTAAGATTTCAGGAGAATGAGAAGAAACTCATATGTATTAAACCTTACACTAGATAAATGAGGCAAGTTCTTTCTATGATAATTACAATAAGGATGCTGATAGAAATGCTATTAGAAATGCTACTGGAAAGTTCTATTATTTATAATTGTATTGAAACCTGCTCCAACTATGTGACCAATTATTAATGAAAAAAGAAGCTGTTATAAGTGTGTTAATTCTGATAAAGATCAATTACACAGATCGAAAATTCTATAAATGATATATATATGTATATTTATATATATATGTGGATTTATATGTTTATTATAAAGTCTGAGATATACGACCATGGATATGAAGAGACAGAATATGGCTTGTGTCAGAGAGACTGACAAAGCTGAGGCTCCAGTAGCCTAGGTGAAATCACCAACAAAACAAGCCAGAGCTCAGCAGTGCTCTGGCAACTCTCTTTGTATATCTAGGCCTGTCTATAAAATAAGGATATAAGTAAAATATTACTGAGTGCAGACAGAGTGAGTGAGAGCCTGTGAGTGTCAGAGACAGAGATGGCAAGAAGAGAAATAGAAGAGTTGGAAATAGACCAGAAGTCAAAAACCCCCTAGACTGTGTTCATTCATGAAAGGTTCAAACCTGGGTCATAGAGATTGTAAGGCAGCAGCTCTAAAGCCCACAGACCCCAGTCATCCCAAGCCTTCACCATATGTGTGTAGTATTTGCCCCAGGAAATGTATTGTGCGTCAAAAGTTCCCTTCAATTAGAAGAGAAAATCTACCAAGCAGAAGAAATGGTCCCTCATGTGATACCTGACTAAATAAATAAATATGCAAATAAATGGGGATGATCTAGGAGGCACTGAAAAAATAAAAAAAAAAAAACACAAGAAGACCTGATTACAGCAGAAACATAGAAACCATCTGCTGAGAAACAGAGGGCTGCTTCAAACATTCCCTAAAACTTCAGGTTCCAGGGAAATTAAGATTTCTGGAAAAAGAAAACAAACACATACTTATTGAAGCTTACACTAGAAAAAGGAGGGAAGTTCTGGGCTATGATAATTACAATAAGGATGCTGATAGAAACACGATTAGAAATGCTACTGGAAGGTTCTATTATTTATAATTGTATTGAATCCTGCTCCAACTATATGGCCAATTATTTCTGAATATCTAAGCTGTTATAAATGTGGTAATTCTGAATAAAGGTCAAATACATAGGTCGACAATTCTAAAAATGACAGATATATAAATATCTATGTATATATATATATATATGTATATCTTTACTATACACTACGAGTGATACTGGCATGGAAATGAGGAGACAGAATATGGCTTGAATCAGAAAGACTTACAAACTGAGGCTCCAGTAGCCTAGGTGAAGTCGCCAACACAATAAGCCAGAGCTCAGCAGTGCTCTGGTAACTCTCTTTGTTTATCTGGGCCTGTCAGTAAAATAAGTATATAAGTATAATATCAATGAGTGAAGACAGAGTGTGTGAGAGCATGTGTGAGTTAGAGACAGAGAATGCTAGAAGAGAAATAGAAGATTTGGAAAGAGACCTGAATTCAAAAACCTCCTACACTATGTTCATACATGACAAGTTCAAACCTGGGTTTCAGAGATTGTAAGGCAGCAGTCTCATGTCCACAGACCCCAGACAACGCCAGCCTTCACCATATGTGTGTAGTATTTTCGACAGTTAATGTATAGTGAGTGTAAACTTCCCTTCAATTATAAGAGAAAAATCTATCAAGCAGAAGAAATGACCCCTCATGTAATATAGGACTAAATAAATAAATATACAAATAAATGGGGATGATATAGGAGGATTGGAAAAAATGAAAAATAAAAAGAAAAAGCACAAGAAGTCCTGATTACAGCAGAAACATAGAAACCATATGCCGAGAAACAGAGGGCTGCTTCAAAAATTCAGAGACACTTCAGAGTCCAGGTAAATTTAGATTTCAGGACAATGAAAAGAAACTCATATGTATTGAAGCTTACACTAGAGAAAGGAGCCAAGTTCTGTACTATGATAATTACAATAAGGATGCTGATAGAAATGCTATTAGAAATGCTACTGGAAGGTTCCATTATTTATAATTGTATTGAATCCTGCACCTATTATGTGGCCAACTATTAATGAAAAAGGAAGCTGTTATAAATGTGTTAATTCTGATTAAGATCAATTACATAGGTTGACAATTCTAAAAATGACAGATATATATATATATATGTACATTTATATATGTATAAGGATGTATATATTTATTATAAAGTCTGAGAGATACTGTCATTGATATGAGGAGACAGAATATGGCTTGTGTCAGAGAAACTGACAAAGCTGAGGCTCCAGTAGCCTAGGTGAAATCACCAACAAAACAAGCCAGAGCTCAGCAGTGCTATGGCAACTCTCTTTGTATATCTGGGCCTGTCAATAAAATAAGAATATAAGTAAAATATTACTCAGTGCAGACAGAGTGAGAGAGAGCCTGTGAGAGTCAGAGACAGAAAAGCAAGAAGAGAAAAAGAAGAGTTGGAAATCGACCAGAAGTCAAAACCATCCTAGACTGTGTTCATTCATGACAGGTTCAAACCTGGGTTGTAGAGATTGTAAGTCAGAAGCTCTAATGCCCACAAACCCCAGACAACCCAAGCCTTCACCATATGTGTGTAGTATTTGCCCCAGGAAATGCATGGTGCATCAAGAGTTCCCTTCAATTATAAGAGAAAATCTATCAAGCAGAAGAAATGACCCTCACGTGATACGTGACTAAATAAATAAATAGGCAAATAAATGGGGATGATTTAGGAGGCCTTGAAAAAATAAAAAATAATGAAAACAAAAACCACAAGACCTGATTACAGCATAAACATAGAAACCATCTGCTGAGAAACAGAGGGCTGCTTCAAAAATTCCCTAACACTTCAGGGACCAAGGAAATTAAGATTTCCGGAAAAAGAAAACAAACACATACATACTGAAGCTTACACTAGAAAAAGGAGGGAAGTTCTGGGCTATGATAATTACAATTAGGATGCTGATAGAAACACGATTAGAAATGCTACTGGAAGGTTCTACTATTTATAATTGTATTGAATCCTGCTCCAGCTACAAGGCCAATTATTTCTGAAAAACTAGGCTGTTATAAATGTGGTAATTCTGAATTAAGGTCAAATACATAGGTCGACAATTCTAATAATGACAGATATATAAATATATATGTATATATAGATGTATCTGCTTATATATACATATATATGTATATCTTTATTATAAACTCTGAGTGATACTGGCATGGAAATGTGGAGACAGAACATGGCTTGTGTAAGAAAGACTTACAAACTGATGCCCAGTAGCCTAGGTGAAATCGCGAACACAACAAACCAAAGCTCAGCAGTGCTCTGGTAACTATCTTTGTATATCTGGGCCTGTCACTAAAATAAGTATATAATTAAAATATTAATGAGTGAAGACAGAGTGTGTGAGAGCATGGGAGTTAGAGACAGAGAAGGCGAGAAGAGAAATACATGAGTTGGAAAGAGACCAGAATTCAAAAACCTCCTACACTGTGTTCATTGATGACAGGTTTAAACCTGGCTTTTAGAGATTGTAAGGCAGCAGCTTTCATGCCCACAGACCCCAGACATCCCCAGCCTTCACCATATGCTGTATAACCAAACCTGACAGTAATGTGTGTGTGTGTCTGTCAGTCTGTCTGTGTGTGTCTGTGTGTGCTCTGAGCTTACCTATAGAAGTTTCAGAGCATGGGTGGCAAGGTAGCCAGCCTCACCTGCAACTTATGTACAGAGAACCTAGCTTCTCAGGGCAAGCCAGCTAACCCAGATTCTGGCTAAGCAAGAATGCACATGCAAAGGGACTCTCATGTCTCGCTCTACTGAGTTCCCCATTCAATACCATGCCTCACTATCATCCAAACACTGCCAATGGGGGAAGCTTGGGCACCCCTTAGAATTCAGGGTCATGAGCCTGTCCAGTCATGTTTGGCTGCCTACTCAGCCTCCAGGCTCTCAGTCCACTGCTCAGGGCAGCAGATTACAAGCCCAGAAAGAACCCAGAAATAGCTGTGTTTCAACAGAGATGGGAACTGTGTTTGACCAAACAATAGTGGATTAACCTGGCCCCTTACACCTACCCTTTGGGTAAGTCTAAGGCAATTGTTCCTGTGGCCTCACAATCCCTGATCATGGTTTACTAGTGTCCACTCATCACACTCAGAGAGATTCCCATAAGTAGGCATGCATGAGTGTCCCATACAAAGTCGCTCTGCTTGCAGCAAGCACAAACTACCCGGGCCCTTGCTATGGAGAGACAAAAGGAAGATGGATACCTCCATTGGCTGAATTAGGAGCTTCCAGTGGAGATCACAGTCCCGCCCCTCACCTGAGGGCCTGGCTGCTGCTAATAAAGATGATTGGAAACAGCTGATACCACTTGGTCCCTGAGGACATACTCAGGAATCCCTCCAGGAGCTAGCAGGCTGGCAGACCTCCTGACCCTGGGATAGCTGTGCTCCTAGTTGGGAGGACATTCTGGCCAGAGGTGAGAATATTCCCTAGATACAAGAAAAAACTTCAGGTTTCAAAAGGATTTGAAACCCCATGAGGTACTTGGAAAAGACATTGCACAGCCAAACAGCACCCTCTTTCTGAACCCCGGAAGCTTCCGTTTTGCATGGAAAATCTGGACAAAGGTGTGGCCATCAGTACCACAGATCCTTTACATTCATCCCAATAGAGGGAAATCACAATGTGTGTACCAGGGGGATAGAGTTTCACTTCTCTTGACCTGGGCTCTCATGGAATAAGGAGTAGGATGCTGTGCAGGAAGGTGAGGAGGGCTGCATTTAGGCTGAGTGACAGCCACAGGGCCCTGGAGAATGGGAGTCAAGCACAGAGGGCCTGGACAGCTGCAGCTGGAGATGGACACATGCCTGTTACCTGCAGTAGGAATCGCTGCCTCCTCAGTTCCCCACTGTACTATGCCATATGCATGAGATTAAATAAGCCAAAGGGCAAAGAAAGGAAAATTTCATCACCAGGAAGTCCAAGTTCACGATGCATGCATGGCTTCCAGTAAGGGCCCAGGGAAGAAGACACTAGAGACAGTCAGAGAGACAGAATGACAGAGACAGAAAAGGACTGAAATTCTGGCCCTGTGTTGATCTGTGCCAGAGCACTGAAGACAAACCCTCCATGCCCATGCATACTTCTTACAAGTGGCATTGTTATTTTATGTTTGTGAGGAAAGGTTAAACTTAGAACGTCTTGGTCTTACCCCACTCTGAGAAGCAACACTTGGCCTGCAGCCCACTCTACAAAACTGCCCTTGCCTCTCCAAATTGGAAGTTGTCTTAGTGATGCTCCAGCCAAAATGCAGGCTGGCGTATTGCATCTCGCAGTCCAGCCTCAGCCTGTCCTGTGTGCAGGGAACTGCACTATGTTTATTTCTTCTTTGATTTGCAGTTTTGGGATAGGACTTGGTGGACAAAATGAGCAAGAGGGAAGTAGATGATTAGGCAGCGGTAGTTTGTGCTGAGAGAAATTTGTAGAGTGATAAATGATATGGATCTGTGAGATGTCTCTCATGACTGTGGCTCAGAAGGTCCAGGTGTATCCAATTTAGTACCCTCATCCAGAGCTGTGCAGATCTCTAGCTAAAAAATATTTTAAGACCTCTACATGTTCCATATATATATATATATATAGAGAGAGAGAGAGAGAGAGAATGATGTAGGCTACATGCATTCAATAAGACAATTTGACAATTGTTTGCTAAAACCTGGAGAGAAACTGTGCATCAGGAAAAGAATTGACCAAAGGAGTAAAATCTCAAAATCATTAGCTATATGCAGCTCCAGCGGGACCAAACTAAAAAGGCTCAAGAAGGAACTCATCCAGGAGACTCTCCACATGGACAGGCACCACAAGTTTCCTAGTCTGGCAACACACACAGTGAAGCTGCTAGTTCCCAGTGCAAGCCTCAGGGCAAAAACCTCTCCCTCTTCAGTGTCTCAGAATTGAAAAACCTCTTACACTGTGTTCATTGATGACAGATTCAAACCTGGCTATTAGAGATTTTAAGGCAGCAGCTCTCATTCCCACAGACCCCAGACAGCCCCAGCCTTCACCAAATGCTTTAATACCAGACCTGACAGTAATGTGTGTGTCTGTCTGTCTGTCTGACTGTGTGTGTCTGTGTGTGCTCAGAGCTCACCTGTAGTAGTCTCAGAGCATGGGTGTCAAGGTAGCCAGCCTCACCTGCAACTTATGTACAGAGAACCTAGCTGGTCAGGGCAAGCCAGCTAGCCCAGATTCTGGCTAAGCAAGAATGCATATGCAAAGGGACTCTCATGTCTAAATCTCTTGAGATACCTATTCAATCCCATGACTCACTATCTATCATCCAAACACTGCCAAAGGGGGAAGTTGGGGCACCCCTCAGAATTCAGGGGCATGAGCCTGTCCAGTCATGTTTGGCTGCCTACTCAGCTTCGAGGCTCTCAGTCCACTGCTCAAGGCAGCAGATTACAAGGACAGAAAGTACCCAGAAAGAGCTGTGTTTCAACTTATATGGGAACTGTGTTCATCAAGCAATAGTTGATGAACCCGGTCCCTTACACCTACCCTTTGGGTCCAGCTAATGCAATTGCTCCTGTGGCCTCACATCCCTGATCATGGTGTCCTGGTGTCCACACATCACACTCATAGAGATTCCCAGAAGTCGGCATGCATGAGTGTCCCATACAAAGTCTCTTTGCTTGCAGGAAGCACAAACTCCCCGGGCCCTTGCTATGGACAGACAAAAGAAAGATGGATGCCTCCATTGGCTGAATTCAGAGCTTCCAGTGCAGATCACAACCCCGCACCTCACCTGAGGGCCTGGCTGCTGCTAATAAAGGCAATTGGAAACACCTGTTACCACTTGGACCCTGAGGACAAACTCAGGAATCCCTCCAGGAGCTAGCAGGCTGGCAGACCTCCTGATCCTGGGATAGCTGTGCTCCTAGTTGGACGGCCCTTCTGGCCAGAGGTGAGAATATTACCTAGATACAAGAAAGAACTTCAGGTTTCAAAAGGATTTGAAAACACCTTGAGGCACTTGGAAAAGACATTTCACAGCCATCAAAACACCCTCTTTCAGAACCCTGTAGGCTTCCGTTTTACGTGGAAAATCTGGACACTGGTGTGGCCATCAGTACCACAGATCTTTTACATTAGGCTTAATAGAGGGAAAGCACAATGTGTGTGCTATGGGGATAGAGTTTCACTTCTCTTGACCTGGGATCTCATAGAATAAGGACAAAGACGATGTACAGGAAGGTGAGGAGGGCTGCATTTAGGCTGAGTGTCAGCCTCAGGGCCCTGGAGAATGGGAGTCACTCACAGAGGGCCTGGGCAGCTGTAGCTGCAGATGGACATATGCCTGGAACCTGCAGCAGCAACGCTGTCTCCGCAGTTCCCCTCTGTACTACACCATGTGCAGGAGACTAAATAATCCAAAGGGCAAATAAAGGAATGTTTCAACACCAGGATGACTGAGTTCACGATGCATGCACTGACTTCTAGTAAGGCCCAGGGAAGAAGGCACGTAGAGACAGTCAGAGAGACAGAATGACAGAGACAGAAAAGCACTGAAATTCTGGCCCTGTATTGATCAGTGCCAGAGCACTGAAGACAAACCCTCCATGCCCATGCAACTTCTTACAAGTGGCTTTGCTGATTTACATTTGTGAGGAAAGGTAACACTTAGAACATCTAGGTCTTAGCCACTCTGAGAAGCAAAACTCGGCCTGAAGCCCACTCTCCAAAACTGCCCTAGCCTCTCCAATTTGGAAGTCATCTTAGTGATTCTCCAGCCAAGATGCCGGCTGGTGTATTGTAGCTCCCTGGTCCAGCTTCAGACTGTCCTGTGTTCAGGGTACTGCACTATGTCTATTTCTTCTTTGATTTACAGTTTTGGGATAGGGCTCGGTGGACAAAAAGAGCAAGAGGGAAGTAGATGATTTGGCCTTGGTAGTTTGTGCTGAGAGAGAAGTGTAGAGTGATAAACGATATGGCTCTGTGAGATGTCTCTCATGACTGTGGCTCAGAAGGGCCAGGTGTATCCAATATAATACCCTAATCCAGAGCTATGCAGTTCTCTAGCTAAAAAATATTTTCAGACCTCTATAGGTTATATATATATATATATATATATATATATATATATATATATATATATAGAGAGAGAGAGAGAGAGAGAGAGAGAGAGACACTGATGGAGTCATTTTCTACAATGGATTCGGTATGACATTCAGACAATTGATTGCTAAAACCTGGAGAGAAACTATGCATCAGGAAAAGAATTGTCCAAAGGAGTAAAATCTCCAAATCATTAGCTATATGCAGCTCCATCGGGACAGAGCTAAAAAGGCTCGAGAAGGAACTCATCAAGGAGACTCTCCACATGGACAGGCACCACAAGTTTCCTAGTCTGCCAACACACAGGGCAGCTGCAGGTTCCCAGTGCAAGCCTCAGGGCAAAAACCTCTCCCTCTTCAGTGTCTCAGAATTCAAAATCCTCCTACACTGTGTTCATTGATTACAGGTTCAAACCTGGATTGTAGAGATTGTAAGGCAGCAGCTCTCATGCCCACAGACCAAAGACAGCCCCAGCCTTCACCATATGCTGTACTACCAGACCTGACAGTAATGTGTGTGTGTCTGTCTGTATGAATGTGTGTGTCTGTGTGTGCTCAGAGCTCACCTGTAGTAGTCTCAGAGCATGGGTGTCAAGGTAGCCAGCCTCACCTGCAACTTATGTTCAGAGAAGCTAGCTGGTCAGGGCAAGCCAGCTAGCCCAGATTCTAGCTAAGCAACAATGCATATGCAAAGGGACTCTCATATCTCCCTCTCCTGAGTTCCCCATTCAATCCCATGCCTCACTATCATCCAAACACTGCCAATGGGGGAAGATGGGGCACCCCTTAGAATTCAGGGTCATGAGCCTGTCCACTCATGTTTGGCTGTCTACTCAGCCTCCAGGCTCTCAGTCCACTGCTCAGGGCAGCAGATTACAAGCCCAGAAAGAACCCATAGAGTGCTGTGTTTCAACATAGATGGAACTATGTTTGACCAAACAATAGTGGATGAACTCGACCCATTACACCTACCCTTTGGGTCCGGCTAAGGCAATTGCTCCTGTGGCCTCACAATCCCTGATCATGGTGTCCTGGTGTCTACTCATCACACTCAGAGAGATTCGCAGAAGTAGGCATGCATGAGTGTCCCATACAAAGTCGCACTGCTTGCAGGAAGCAGGAACTCCCCGGGCCTTTGCTATGGAGAGAGAAAAGGAAGATGGATGCCTCCATTGGCTGAATTAGGAGCTTCTTGTGGAGATCAAGCACCGCTGCTAATAAAGGCAATTGGAAACTGCTGTTACCATTTGGGCCCTGAGGACATACTCAGGAATCCCTCCAGGAGCTAGCAGGCTGGCAGACCTCCTGACCCTGGGATAGCTGTGCTCCTAGTTGGGAGGACATTCTGGCCAGAGGTGAGAATATTCCCTAGATACAAGAAAGAACTTCAGGTTTCAAAAGGATTTGAAACCCCATGAAGCTCTTGGAAAAGACTTTTCACAGCCATCAAAACACCCTCTTTCAGAACTCTGGAAGCTTCCGTTTTGCGTGGAAAATCTGGACACTGGTGTGGCCATCAGTACCACAGATCCTTTACATTCGGCCCAATAGAGGGAAAGCACAATGTGTGTGCCAGGGTGGTAGAGTTTCACTTCTCTTGACCTGAGCTCTCATGGAATAAGGACAAGGATGTGGTGCAGGAAATTGAGCAGGGCTGTATTTAGGCTGAGTGTCAGCCTCAGGGCAGTGGAGAATGTGAGTCAAGCACAGAAGGCCTGTACAGCTGCTGCTGGAGATGGACACATGCCTATTAATGCAGTAGGATCGCTGCCTCCTCAGTTACCCACTGTACTACTCCATATGCACGAATTTAAATAATCCAAAGGGCAAAGAAAGGAAAATTTCAACACCAGAAGACCGAGTTAACGATGCAAGCACTGACTTACAGTAAGGGCCAGTGAAGAAGGAAAGAAGAGACAGTCATAGAGACAGAATGACAGTGACAGAAAAGTACAAAAATTCTGGACCTGTGTTGATAAGTGCCAGAGCACTGAAGACAAACCCTCCATGCCCATTCATACTTCTTACAAGTGGCATTGTTATTTTATGTTTGTGAGCAAAGGTTACACTTAGAACATCTAGGTTTAGCCCACTCTGAGAAGCAACACTTGGCCTGCAGCCCACTCTCCAAAACTGCCCTCGCCTCTCCAAATTGGAAGTAGTCTTAGTGATGCTCCAGCCAAAATGCAGGATGGCGTATTGCATCTCCCTGGTCCAGCATCAGAATGTCCTGTGTGCAGGGAACTGCACTATGTCTATTTCTTCTTTGATCTACAGTTTTGGGATAGGACTTGGTGGACAAAAATAGCAAGAGGGAAGTAGATGATTTGGTAGCCGTACTTTGTGCTGAGAGTGATTTGTAGAGTGATAAGAGGTATACAGATGGCTCTGTGAGATGTCTCTCATGACTGTGGCTAAGCAGGACCAGGTGTATCAGCATTACTACCCTAATCCACAGCTGTTCAGGTCTCTAGCTAAAAAATATTTTCAGATCTCTACATGTTATATATATATATATATATATATATATAGAGAGAGAGAGAGAGAGAGAGAGAGAGAGAGATGGATGTAGTCATTTTCTACAATGTATTCAATATAACGTTCAGACAAATGATTCCTAAAACCTGGAGAGAAACTGTGCATCAGGAAAAGAATTGTTCTGACGAGTAAAATCTCAAAATCATTAGCTATATGCAGCTCCAACGGGACAGAGCAAAAAAGGCTCGAAAAGGAACTCATCAAGGAGACTCTCCACATGGACAGGCACCAAAGTTTCTTAGTCTGGCAACCGACACAGTGCTTCTGGTAGATCCCAGTGCAAGCCTCAGGGCAAAAATCTCTCCCTCTTCCGTGTTTTTACATCTGAAGGGAAGAAAAGTGACCAAGGGCCAAAGAGAGCTACAATGGTGTCAATATTGAGCTGTAAATCAGAATGTACCAAGTGTTTTGCAAAAAAATCACTTTATTATAAACTCTGAGTGATACTGGCATGGAAATGAGGAGACAGAATATGGCTTGTGTCAGAAAGACTTACAAACTGAGGCTCCAGTAGCCCAGGTGAAATTGCCAACACAACAAGCCAGAGCTCAGCAGTGCTCTGGTAACTCTCTTTGTATATCTGGGCCTGTTAGTAAAATAAGTATATAAGTAAAATATTAATGATGAAGACAAAGTGTGTGAGAGCATGTGATAGTTAGAGACAGAGAAGGCGAGAAGAGAAATAGATGAGTTGGAAAGAGACCAGAATTCAAAAACGTCCTACTCTGTGTTCATTGATGACAGGTTCAAATCTGGCGTGTAGAGATTGTAAGGCAGAAGCTCTCATGCCCACAGACCCCAGACTTCCCCAGCCTTCATCATATGCTGTACTACCAGACCTGACAGTAATGTGTGTGTGTGTGTGTGTGTGTCTGTCTGTCTGTCTGTGTGTGTCTGTGTGTGCTCAGACCTCATCTATAGTAGTCTCAGAGCATGGGTGGCAAGGTAGCCAGCCTCACCTGCAACTTATATACAGAGAACCGAGCTGGTGAGGGCAACCCAGCTACGTCAGATTCTGGTAAGCAAGACTGCATATGCAAAGGGACTCTCATTTCTCGATCTCCTGAGTTCCCGATTCATTCTCATGCCTCACTATCATCCAAACACTGCCAAAGGGGGAAGCTGGGGCACCCGTCAGAATTCAGGGGTAGGACCCTGTCTAGTCACCTTTGGCTGCATACTCAGCCTCCAGGCTCCCAGTCCACTTCTCAGTGGACAGCAGATTACAAGCCCAAAAACAATCAAGAAAGAGTTGTGTCTCAACATAGATGGGAACTGTGTTTGAGCAAACAATAGTGGATGAATCCGGCCCCTTACATCTACCCATGGAGTCCTGCTAAGGCAATTTCTCCTGTGTCCTCACAATCCCTGATCATGGTGTCCTGGTGTCCACACATCACACTCAGAGAGATTCCCAGAAGTAGGCATCCATCAGTTTCCCATACAAAGTCGCTCTGCTTGCAGGAAGCACAAACTCCCCGGGCCCTTGCTATGGAGAGACAAAAGTAAGATGGATGCCTCCATTGGCTGAATTAGGAGTTTCCAGTGGAGATCACAACCCTGCCCCTCACCTGAGGGCCTGGCTGCTGCTAATAAAGCCAATTGGAAAGACCTGTTACCACTTGGTACCTGAGGACATAATACTCAGGAATCTCTCCAGGAGCTAGCAGGCTGGCAGCCCTCCTGAAACTGGGATAGCTGTGCTCCTAGTTGGGAGGGCATTCTGGCCATAGGTGAGAATATTCCCTAGTTACAATAAAGAGCTTCAGGTTTCAAAAGGATTTGAATCCCCATGAGGCACTTGGAAAAGACTTTTCACAGTCATCAAAACACCCTCTTTCAGAACTCTGGAAGCTTCCGTTTTGCGTTGAAAATATGGACTCTGGTGTGGCATGTAGAGACAGTGAGAGACAGTATGACAGAGACAGAATAGGACTGAAATTCTGGCCCTGTGTTGATCAGTGCCAGAGTACTGAAAAAAAACATACATGCCCATGCATACTTCTAACAAGTGGCATTGTTATTTTATGTTTGTGAGGAAAGGTTACACTTAGAACATCTAGGTCTTAGCCCACTCTGAGAAGCAACACTTGGCCTGCAGCCCACTGTCCATAACTGCCCTCGCCTCTCCAATTTGGAAGTAGTCTTAGTGATGCTCCAGCCAAGATGAAGGCTGGTGTATTGTATCTCGCTGGTCCAGCCTCAGACTGTCCTGTGTGCAGGGATAGTTTTGGGATATGACTCGGTGGACAAAAAGAGCAAGTGGGAAGTAGATGATTTGGCAGCAGTAGTTTGTGCTGAGAGAGATTTGTAGAGTTATAAGAGGTATACAAATGGCTCTGTGAGATGTCTCTCATGACTGTGGCTCAGAAGGGCCAGGTCTATCCGCATTACTACCCTAATCCAGAGCTGTGCAGGTCTCTAGCTAAAAAATATTTTCAGATCTCTACATGGTATATATATATATATATATATATAGAGAGAGAGAGAGAGAGAGACAGAGAGAGAGACAGAGAGAGAGAGCGAGACACTGATGTAGTCATTTTCTACAATGGATTCGGTATGACATTCAGACAATTGATTGCTAAAACTTGGAGAGAAACTGTGCATCAGGAAAAGAATTGTCCAAAGGAGTAAAATCTCGAAATCATTAGCTATATGCAGTTCCAACAGGACCTAGCAAAAAAGGCTTGAGAAGGAACTCATCAAGGAGACTCTCCACATGGACAGGCACCACAAGTTTCCAAGTCTGGCAACACACACAGGGCAGCTGCTAGTTCACAGTGCAAGCCTCAGGGCAAAAACATCTCCCTCTTCAGTGTCTTTACATCTGAAAATAAGAAAAGTGACCAAGGGCCAAGGAGAGCTACAATGGTGTCAATATTGAGCTGTAAATCAGAATGTGCCAAGTGTTTTGCACAAAATCACCTGTGCCACAGTGATTCTGTTGTTCTCTCTGTCTCTCCCTCCCTCACACACACACACAAACACACACAGACACACACTCTCACAGTTACACACACGCACACATCCACAGAGGCACAGGAACAAAAGGAGTTATACACATGCACACTGGACAGCTTCTGCAAGGCAGGGCCCTGGGTGAACCCTGCTTCGCACTTCCTGGAAGCACGCCCAGCCTTATAAGGCCACCTCTGAGCTCCCATTGTCGGGCTTACTTCAGCAGGCCCTCAGACAGTTCACCAGCCATGCTCTGATATGCCAGAGGCCTAGGCCATGCCCAGAACTCCTGCCAGCAATATCATTGGCCAGTGTGCTAGCACACGCCCAGTAGTGTCAAGGCCCCTAGTCAGTGATTGGCCAGCAACCTTGAGCACAGCACAAAAGGCCCTGCAGCACGCTCATTGGGCAGCCTCTAGAAGGCCCACCCACCAACCACTTCTGCTGGAAAGATATGAGAATTCAAAAACCTCCTACACTGTGTTCATTGATGACAGGTTCAAACCTGGCTTGTAGATATTTTAATAGAGCAGCTCTCATGCCCACAGACCGCAGACAGCCCCAGCCTTCACCATATGCTGTACTACTAGACCTGAAAGTAATGTGTGTGTGTGTGTCAGTCTGTCTGTCTGTGTCTGTGTGTGCTCAGAGCTCACCTATAGTAGTCTAAGAGCATGGGTGGGAAGGTACCCAGCCTCACCTGCAACTCATGTACAGAGAACCTAGCTGGTCAGGGAAAGCCAGCTAGCCCTAATTCTGGCCTAGCAACAATGCACATGCAAAGGGACTCTCATGTCTCCCTCTCCTGAGTTCCCGATTCAATCTCATACCTCACTGTCATCCAAACACTCCCAATAGGGTAAGCTGGGGAACCCCTCAGAATTCAAGAGAAGGAGCCTGTCCAGTCACGTTTGGCTGTCTACTCAGCCTCCAGACTCTCAGTCCACTGCTCAGGGCAGCTGATTACAAGCCAGAATGAACCCAGAAAGAGCTTTGTTTCAACATGGATGGGAACTGTGTTTGACCAAACAATAGTGGATGAACCCTTCCCCTTACACCTACCCTTTGGGTCTGGCTAAGACAATTGCTCCTGTGGCCTCACAATCCCTGATCACGGTGTCCTGGTGTCCACACATCACACTCAGAGAGATTACCATAAGTAGGCATGCATAGTGTCCCATACAAAGTCGCTCTGCTTGCAGGAAGCACAAACTCCCCAGGCCCTTGCTACAGAGAGACAAAAGGAAGATGGATGCCTCCATTGTCTGAATTAAGAGCTTCCAGTGGAGATCACAGCCCCGCCCCTCACCCGAGGGCCTGGCTGCTGCTAATAAAGGCAATTGGAATCACCTGTTACCACTTGGGGCCGGAGGACATACTCAGGAATCCCTCCAGGAGCTATCAGGCTGGCAGACCTCCTGACCCCTGGATAGCTGTGCTCATAGTTGGGAGGTCCTACGGGTCAGAGGTGATAATATTCCCTAGATACAGAAACAAACTTCTGGTTTCAAAAGGATTTGAAACCCCAGGAGGCACTTCGAAAAGACATTTCACAGCCATCAAAGCACCATCTTTCTGAACCCTGGAAGGGTCCGTTTTGTATGGAAAATCTGGACACTGGTGTCGCCATAAGTACCACAGATCCTTTACATAGGGCCCAATAGAGGGAAAGCACAATGTGTATGCCACGGTGGTAGACTTTCACTTCTCTTGACCGGGGCTCTCATGGAATAAGGACAAGGATGTGGTGCAGGAAATTGAAGAGGGCTGCATTTAGGCTGACTGTCAGCCATAGGGCCATGGAGAATAGTAGTCAAGCTCAGAGGGCCTGGACAGCTGCAGCTGGAGATGGACATATGCCTGTTAGCTGCAGCAGGAACGCTGTCTCCTAAGTTCTCCTCTGTACTACGCCATATGCACGAGACTAACTAAACCAAAGGGCAAAGAAAGGAAAATTTCAACACCAGGAAGACAGAGTTCACAATGCATGCACTGACTTCCACGAAGGGTCCAGGGAAGAAGGCACGTAGAGACAGTCAGAGAGACAGTATGACAGTGACTGAAAAGGACATGTATTTGGCCCTGTGTTGATCAGTGCTTGAGCACTGAAGACAACCCCTCCATTCCCATGCATACTTCTTACAAGTGACATTTTTATTTTATGTTTGTGAGGAAAGTTTACACTTAGAACATCTAGGTCTTATCCCACTCTGAGAAGCAACCCTTGGCCTTCAGCCCACTCTCCAAAACTTCCCTTGGCTCTCCAAATTGGAAGTAGTTTTAGTGATGCTCCAGCCAATGCAGGCTGGAGTATTTCTTCCTCCCGGTCCAGCCTCAGCCTGTCCTGTGTGCAGGGAACTGAACTATGTATATTTCTTCTTTGATTTACAGTTTTAGGACAGGACTCGGTGGACAAAAAGAGCAAGAGTGAAGTAGATTATTTGGCAGCTGTAGTTTGTGCTGAGAGATTTGTAGAGTGACAAGAGGATAACGAATGGCTCTGTGAGATGTCTCTCATGACTGTGGCTCAGAAGGGCCAGGTGTATCCGCATTACTACCTGAATCCAGAGCTGTGCAGGTCTCTAGCTAAAAAATATTTTCAGACCTCTACATGTTATATATATATATATATATATATATATATAGAGAGAGAGAGAGAGAGAGAGCGCAAGACAATGATGTAGTCATTTTCTACATTGGAAGCGATATGACATTCAGACAATTGATTGCTAAAACCTCGAGAGAAACTTTGCATCAGGATAAGAATTGTCCAAAGGAGTAAAATCTCCAAATTACTAGCTATATGCAGCTCCAACGGGACCTAGCGAAAAAGGCTCAAGAAGTAACTCATCCAGGAGACTCTCCAAATGGACAGGCACAACAAGTTTCCTAGTCTGGCAACACACACAGGGCAGCTGCTAGTTCCCAGAGCAAGCCTCATGGCAGAAACGTCTCCGATTTCAGTGTCTTTATATCTGAAAATACGAAAAGTGACCAAGGGCCAAGGAGAGCTACAATGGTGTCAATATTGAGCTGTAAATCAGAATGTGCCAAGTGTTTTGCACAAAATCACCTGTACCACAGTGATTCTGTTGTTCTCTCTCTCCCTCCCTCTCTCACACACAAACACACAAAAACACACACTCTCACAGTTACACACACGCACACATCCACAGAGGCACAGGAACAAACGGAGTTATACACATGCACACTGGGCAGCTTCTGCAAGGCAGGGTCCTGGGCTGAACCCTGCTTCGCACTTCCTGGAAGCACGCCCAGCCTTATAAGGCCAGCTCTGAGCTCCCATTGGTGGGCTTCCTTCAGAAGGCTGCTCTCTGAGTCCCGCCCTCGCAACTCCTCCTCTGTTCTCATTGGACAGCTCTTGGTTCACGCCCCTGAGGGTGATGTTCCTCTTCTCTAATTAGCCAGCTGTCTCTATGAATACACACTGGGCCTTCCCCACAGGCTCAGTGGGCACTGGCTCTTAGACTCCCCCCTGCGACTGTCTGTCTTCCTCTGAAGGCCCTGTTTCTGCCAACACGACCCACACAGCTCCTGTATGGTCCCATCCTTAGGACAATGCCTGCTTGCGCTAGGCAGGCCATGCTCTTGGGGCACATCCAGAAACACTGTCTCCACTATCATAGCCCACTGCCTCAGGGCACTTGCCCCATGGAGCCTTAGTCCCTCACTGTTACTGCCCTCTTGTGGACACCCAGCAGAATGCAGCTGAGCACAGGGATTCACAAGTTCCCAGTAGAGTCATCCCAGACAGAGAGAAACCCCTTCCACTTGAAAAGCCAAAAAGGGGATCCCCCCACCCCACAGGAAAAAACAGATGTCTAGGGCACTCTACGTCAATTTTAACCTTGCTGTCTATGGGCCACAAATCCCAGAGTTCTCCCCATTCCACAGAATCACTACACTCAACTGTGGGCTTTGCTGCCACCTTGTGGAAACACAGCAGAATGCAGCTGAGCTCCCACATGCCACTCCTCTTTGAGTCTACACAGAAAATTACACACAGCATGCGAATAGCAAAGGAAAGAACACATCTGAGGACCACTTGGGAGAATGCACAACAGTGTCCAGAATATCCAATGTGCCATTCATATTTGAAAAACCACTTGGGCAGTGGAAACTTCCTTTGTCATAGCAAAACCCAGTTCCTAAGACCCTGCATCAGGAATAAAGAAACAACAGTGGTAATCATAACGGAAACACACTTATGTACACATACACACACACATATACTCCCACAGAGACGCACACAATTTTCCCTGAAATAACGTGGACTGTGGTTGCAGATTTGCACTCAAGTAAAAGGTCAAAGTTTCATGGGTGGAAGGGAGAAGTGATAAGTTTCTGGCATATGAAGGTGAGAAGTGCCTAGAGCAGATCGATAGTTACATGAACAACGAAGGGAGCTTGGGTTGGAGGCACAGTTGGTCGAGATGCCAGGGAACTATGTGGAAACCCAGGACCCCGTTTTGAGCCCCTGGTCACCACTTACCCAGCTAGGGAAAAGCTGGGCTAGTGTCAAATCTGAACTGCAGCTGTCTCTCTGTCTCTCTTCCTGCTTGGGCGCTGCTCTCTCAATTTATGACTGTTTCCACCTCCTCAATTAGAAAGTTACAAATGATGTACAGAAATACAGGGAAAGTGGGAAAAATTACCGCCGTGCCCACTATTACATGTAACAGTTGACTGTAAAGCATTCATCCCCCAAGAAAGAACAGAATAAATATTTGTGAAGTTAAAAACATTGTATGTTAAATAGTGAACATTCTTTAGAGCCATGCAATACTAATCCATTGTGCATTGGATGTCACTGTCAAAAACAGTGCAGTAGTAGTTGTAGTAGTGTGTAGTATCTGCAAAAGGAAATGTATTGTGTGTCAAAAGTTCCCTTCAATTATAAGAGAAAATCTAACAGGCAGAAGAAATGACCCCTCATGTGATATTGGACTAAATAAATAAATAAATATGCAAATAAATGGGGATGATCTAGGAGGATATGAAAAAAATAAAAACAAAACCACAGGAAGACCTGACACGCCCAGGAGTGTTAAGGCCCCTAGTCAGTTATTGGCCAGCAACCTTAAGCACTGCCCACAAGGCCCTTCATCATGCTCATTGGGCAGTCTCTGGAAGGCCCGCCCACCAGCCATTTCTGCTGGAAACAGAAGAGAATTCAAAAACCTACACTGTGTTCATTGATGACAGGTTCAAAGCTGACTTGTAGAGATTGTAAGGCAGCCGCTCTCATGCCCACAGATCCCAGACAGCCCCAGCCTTCACCATATGCTGTACTACCAGACCTGACAGTACAGTAATGTGTGTGTGTCTGTCTCTCTGTCTGTATGTGTCTGTGTATTCTCAGACCTCACCTATTGTAGTCTCAGAGCATGGGTGGGAAGGTAGCTAGCCTCACCTGCAACTTATGTACAGAGAACCTAGCTGGTCAGGGCAAGCCAGCTAGCCCAGATTCTGGCTAAGCAAGAATGCACATGCAAAGGGACTCTCATGTCTCCCTCTCCTGAGTTCCAGATTCAATCTCATGCCTCAATATCATCCAAACACTGCCAAAGGGGTAAGCTGGGGCACCCCTCAAAATTCAGGGGCAGTACCCTGTCCAGTCACGTTTGGCTGCCTACTCAGCCTCCAGACTCTCAGTCCACTGCTCAGGGCAGCAGATTACAAGCCCAGAATGAACCAAGAAAGAGCTGTGTTTCAACATAGATGGGAACTGTGTTTGACCAAACAATAGTGGATGAACCCGGCCCCTTACACCTACCCTTTGGGTCCGGCTAACACAATTCCTCCTGTGGCCTCACAATCTCTGATCATGGTGTCCTGGTGTCCACATATCACACTCAGAGAGATTCCCAGAAGTAGGCATGCATTAGTGTCACATACAAAGTCGCTCTGCTTGCAGGAAGCACAAACTCCCTGGGCCCTTGCTATGGAGAGACAAAAGGAAGATGGATGCCTCCATTGGCTAATTTAGGAGCTTCCAGTGGATATCACAGCCCTGCCCCTCACCTGAGAGCCTGGCTGCTGCTAATAAAGGCAATTTGAAATACCTGTTACCACTTGGGTCCTGAAGACATACTCAGGAATCCCTCCAGGAGCTAGCAGGCTGGCAGACCTCCTGACCCCAGGATAGCTGTGCTCCTAGTTGGGAGGTCCTTCAGGCAAGAGGTGAGAATATTCCCTAGATACAAGAAAGAACTTCAGGTTTCAAAAGGATTTGAAACCCCATGAGGCACTTGGAAAAGACATTTCACAGCCACCAAAACACCCTCTTTCTTACCCCTGGAAGCTTCTGATTTGCATTCAAAATCTGGACACTGGTGTGGCCATCTGTACCACAGATCCTTTACATTCTGCCCAATAGAGGAACACACAATGTGTTTGCCAGGGTGGTAGAGTTTCACTTCTCTTGACCTTGGATCTCATGGAATAAGGACAAAGACAGTTTTGGGATAGGACTCGGTGGACAAAATGAGCAAGAGGGAAATAGATGATTTGGCAGCAGTAGTTTGTGGTGAGAGAGATTTGTAGAGTGATAAACGATATGGCTCTGTGAGATGTCTCTCATTACTGTGGCTCAGAAGGGCCAGGTGTATCCACTTTACTACCCTAATCCAGAGCTGTGCAGGTCACTAGCTAAAAAATATTTTCAGACATATATATATATATATATAGAGAGAGAGAGATAGAGAATGACACTGATGTAGTCATATTCTGGTGTGATACTGTGCATCAGGAAAAGAATTGTCCAAAGGAGTAAAATCTCCAAAGCATTAGCTATATGCAGCAAGAGCGGAACTGATTGAAAAAGGCTCGAGAAGGAACTCATCCAGGAGACTCTCCACATGGACAGGCACCACAAGTTTCCTAGTCCGGAAACACACACAGGGCAGCTGCTAGTTCCCAGTGCAAGCCTCAGGGCAAAAACCTCTCCCTCTTCAGTGTCTCAGAATTCAAAAACCTCCTACACTGTGTTCATTGATGACAGGTTCAAACCTGGCTTTTAGAGATTGTAAGGCAGCAGCTCTCATGCCCACAGACCCCATACAGCCCCAGCCTTCAACAAATGCTGTACTACCAGACCTGAGAGTAATGTGTGTGTATCTGTCTGTCTGTCTTTCTGATTGTTTGTGTCTGTGTGAGCTCAGAGCTCACCTGTAGTAGTCTCAGATCATGGGTGGCAAGGTAGCCAGCCTCACCTGCAACTTATGTATAGAGACAGTAGCTGGTCAGGGCAAGCCAGCTAGCCCAGATTCTGGCTAAGCAAGAATGCATATTCAAAGGGACTCTCATGTCTAAATCTCCTGAGTTCCCCATTCAATCCCATGTCTCACTATCTATCATCCAAACACTACCAACGGGGCACCAGGGGAACCCCTCAGAATTCAGGGGCATTAGCCTGACCAGTCACGTTTGGCTGCCTACTCAGCCTCCAGGCTTAAGTCCACTGCTCAGGGCAGCAGATTACAACCACATAAAGTACCCAGAAACAGCTGTGTTTCAACATAGATGGGTACTGTTTTCGACCAAACAATAGTGGATGAACCCAGTCCCTTTTCACCTACCCTTTGGGTCCGGCTAAGTCAATTGCTCCTGTGGCCTCACATCCCTGATCATGGTGTCCTTGTGTCCACACATCACACTCAGAGAGATTCCCATAAGTAGGCATCCATGAGTGTCCCATACAAAGTCGCTCTGCTTGCAGGAAACATAAACTCCCCTGGCCCTTGCTATGGACAGACAAAAGAAAGATGGACGCCTACATTGGCTGAATTCGGAGCTTCCAGTGGATATCACAGCCCCACACCTCACCTGAGGGTCTGGCTGCTGCTAATAAAGGCAATTGGAAACACCTGGTTCCACTTGGTCCCTGAGAACATACTCAGGAATCCCTCCAGGAGCTAGCAGGCTGGCAGACCTCCTGACCCCGGGATAGCTGTGCTCCTAGTTGGGGGGCCCTTCTGGCCAGAGGTGAGAATATTCCCTAGATACAAGAAAGAATTTCAGGTTTCAAAAGGATTTGAAACCCCATGAGGCACTTGGAAAAGACTTTTCACAGCCATCAAAACACCCTCTTTCTGAACGCTGGAAGCTTCCGTTTTGCTTGGAAAATCTGGACACTGGTGTGGCCATCAGTACCACAGTTCCTTTACATTCAGCCCAATAGAGGGAAAGCACAATGTGTGTGCTGGGGGGTAGAGTTTCACTTCTCTTGACCTGGGCTCTCATGGAATGAGGACAAGGATGCGGTGCAGGAAATTGAGGAGGGCTGCATTTAGGTTGAGTGTCAGCCTCAGGGCCCTGGAGAATGGGAGTCAAGCACAGAGGGCCTGGACAGCAGCAACTGAAGATGGACATATGCCTGTTACCTGCAGCAGATTCGCTGTCTCCTCAGTTCCCCAATGTACTATGCCATATGCAGGAGACTAAATAATCCAAAGGGCAAAAAAAGGAATATTTCAACACAAGGAAGTCCGAGATCACTATGCATGCACTGACATCCAATAAGGGCCCAGTGAGGAAGGTACCTAGAGACAGTCAGAGAGACAGAGTGACAGTGACATAAAAGGACTGAAATTCTGCCCCTGTGTTTATCAGTGCCAGAGCACTGAAGACAAACCCTCCATGACCATGCATACTTCTTACAAGTGGCATTGTTATTTTTTGTTTGTGAGGAAAGGTTACACTTAGAACATCTAGGACTTAGCCCACTCTGAGAAGCAACACTTGGCCTGCAGCCCACTCTCAAAACTGCCCTCGCCTCTCCATTTGGAAGTAGTCTTAGTGATGCTCCAGCCAAGATGCAGGCTGGTGTTTTGCATCATCCTGGTCCAGCCTCAGACTGTGCTGTGTGCAGGGAACTTCAGTATGTCTATTTCTTCTTTGATTTACAGTTTTGGGATAGGATTCTGTGGACAAAAAGAGCAAGAGGGAAGTAGATGACTTGGCAGAAGTAGTTTGTGCTGAGATTTGTAGAGTGACAAGAGCTATAAGACTGGCTTTGTGATATGTCTCTCATGTCTGTGGCTCAGAAGGGCCAAGTGTATCCGCATTCTTACCCTAATCCAGAGCTGTGCAGGTATCTAGCTAAAGAATATTTTCAGACCTCTACATGTTATATATATATATATATATATATATATATAGAGAGAGAGAGAGAGAGAGAGAGAGAGAGACTGATGTAGTCATTTTATACACTGGATTCGATATGACATTCAGACAATTGATTGCTAAAACCTGGGAGAAACTGTGCATTCAGGAAAAGAATTGTCCAAAGGAGTAAAATCTCAAAATCATTAGCTATATGAAGCTCCAAGGGGACAGAGCGAAAAAGGCTTGAGAAGGAACTCATCAAGGAGACTCTCCACATGGATAGGCAACACAAGTTTCCTAGTCTGGAAACAGACACAGGGCAGCTGCAGGTTCCCAGTGCAAGCCTCAGGGAAAAACCCTATCCCTCTTCAGTGTTTTTACATCTGTAAAGAAGCAAAGAGAGGGCCAAAGAGAGCTACAATGGTGTCAATATTGAGCTGTAAATCAGAATATACCAAGTGTTTTTGCAAAAAATCACTTTATTATAAACTCTGAGTGATACTGGCATGGAAATGAAGAGACAGAATATGGCTTGTGTCAGAGAGACTTACAAACTGAGGCTCCAGTAGCCTAGGGGAAATCGCCAACACAACAAGCCAGAGCTCAGCAGTACACTGGTAACTCTCTTTGTATATCTGGGCCTGTCAGTAAAATAAGTATATAAGTAAAATATTAATGAGTAAAGATAGAGTGTGTGAGAGCATGTGAGAGTTAGAGACAGAGAAGGCTAGAAGAGAAATAGATGAGTTGGAAAGAGACCAGAATTCAAAAACCTCCTACACTGTGTTCATTGATGACAGGTTCAAACCTGGTCTGTTGAGATGGTTAGGCCGCACCTCTTATATCCACAGACCCCAGACAGCCCGAGCCTTCACCATATGCTGTACTACCAGACCTGAAAGTAATGTGAGTGTGTCTATGTGTGCTCAGAACTCACCTATAGTAGTCTCAGAGCATGGGTGGCAAGGTAGCCAGCCTCACCTGCAACTTATGTACAGAGAACCTAGCTGGTTAGGGAAAGCCATCTAGCCCAGATTCTGGCTAAGCAAGAATGTATATGCAAAGGGAATCTCATGTCTCGCTCTCCTGAGTTCCCGATTCAATCTTATGCCTCACTGTCATCCAAACACTGCCAACGGGGGAAGCTGGGGCACCCCTCAGAATTCAGGGGCAGGACCCAGTCCACTCAGGTTTGGCTGAATACTCAGCCTCCAGGCTCACAGTCCACTTCTCAGGGCAGCAGATTACAAGTCCAGAAAGAACCCAGAAAGAGTTCCAACATAGATGGGAACTGTGTTTGACCAAACAATAGTGGATGAAACCGGCCCCTTACACCTCCCCTTTGGGTCCGGCTAAGGCAATTGCTCCTGTGGCCTCACAATCCCTGATCATGGTGTCCTGGTGTCCACACATCACACACAGAGAGATTCCCAGAAGTAGGCATCCATGAGTGTCCCATACAAAGTCGCTCTGCTTGCAGCAAGCACAAACTCCCCGGGCCCTTGCTATGGAGAGACAAAAGGAAGATGGATGCCTCCATTGGCTGAATTAGGAGTTTCCAGTGGAGATCACAGCCCCGCCCCTCACCTGAGGGCCTGGCTGCTGCTAATAAAGGTAATTGGAAAGACCTGTTACCACTTGGTACCTGAGGACATACTCAGAAATCCCTCCAGGAGCTAGCAGGCTGGCAGACCTCCTGACCCAGGATAGCTGTGCTCCTAGTTGGGAGGGCCTTCTGTCCAGAGGTGAGAATGTTCCCTAGATAAATGAAAGAACCTCAGGTTTCAAAAGGATTTGAAACCCCATGAGGCACTTGGAAAAGACTTTTCACAGCCATAAAACACCCTCTTTCAGATCCCTGGAAGCTTCCGTTTTGCATGGAAAATCTGGACACTGGTGTGGCTATATATATATATATATATATATATATATATATATAATATATATATATATATATATATATAGAGAGAGAGAGAGAGAGAGAGACTGATATAGTCATTTTCCACAATGGATTCGATATGGCATTCAGACAATTGATTGCTGAAACCTGGAGAGAAACTGTGCATCAGGAAAAGAATTGTCCAAAGGAGTAAAATATCCAAATCATCAGCTATATGCAGCTCCATTGGGACCAATCGAAAAAGGCTCGAGAAGGAACACATCCAGGAGACTCTCCACATGGACAGGCACCACAAGTTTCTTAGTCTGGAAACACACACAGGGCAGCTGGTAGTTCCCAGTGCAAGCCTCAGGGCAAAAACCTCTCCCTCTTCAGTGTCTCAGAATTCAAATACCTCCTACACTGTGTTCATTGATGACAGGTTCAAACATGGCTTCTCATGCCCCCAGACCCCAGACAGCCCAAGCCTTCACCATATGCTGTACTACCAGACCTGACAGTAATGTGTGTGTGTGTGTGTGTGTGTGTTTGTATCTGTCTGTCTGAATGTGTGTCTCTGTGTGCTCAGAACTCACCTGTAGTAGTCTCAGAGCATGGGTGTCAAGGTAGCCAGCCTCACCTGCAACTTATGTACAGAGAACCTAGCTGGTCAGGGCAAGCCAGCTAGCCCAGAATCTGGCTAAGCAAGAATGCATATGCAAAGGGACTCTCATGTCTAAATCTCCTGAGTTCCCTTTTCAATCCCATGCCTCTCTATCTATCATCAGGGGGAAGCTGGGGCACCCCTCAGAATTCAGGGGCATGAACCTGTCCAGTCACGTTTGGCTGCCTACTCAGCCTCCAGACTCTCAGTCCACTGCTCAGGGCAGCAGATTACAAGCACAGAACGTACCCAGAAAAAGCTGTGTTTCAACATTGATGGGAACTGTGTTCGACCAAACAATAGTGGATAACCCGGACCCTTACACCTACCCCTTGGGTCTGGCTAAGGCAATTGCTCCTGCGGCCTCACATCCCTGATAATGGTGTCCTGGTGTCCACACATCACACTCAGAGAGATTCCCAGAAGTAGGCATCCATGAGTGTCCCATACAAAGTCGCTCTTCTTGCAGGAAGCACAAACTCCCTGGGCCCTTGCTATAGAGGAATAAAAGGAAGATGTATGCCTCCAATGGCTGAATTAGGAGCTTCCAGTGGAGATCACAGCCCCGCTCCTCACCTTAGCGCCTGGCTGCTGCTAATAAAGGCAATTGGAAACACCTGTTACCACTTGGGGCCTGAGGACATACTCAGGAATCCCTCCAGGAGCTAGCAGGCTGGCAGACCTCCTGAACCCAGGATAGCTGTGCTCCTAATTGGGAGGGCCTTCGGGCCAGAGGTGAGAATATTCCCTAGATACAAGAAAGAATTTAAGGTTTCAAAAGGATTTGAAACCCCAGGAGGCAGTTGGAAAGGACATTACACAACCATCAAAACACCCTCCTTCTGAACGCTGGAAGCTTCCGTTTTTCGTGGAAAATCTGGACCCTGGTGTGGCCATCAGTACCACAGATCCTTTACATTCGGCCCAATAGAGGGAAAGTACAATGTGTGTGCCAGGCTGGTAGATTTTCACTTCTATTGACCTGGGCTCTCATTGAATGAGGACAAGGTTGCAGTGCAGGAAATTGAGGAGGGCTGCATTTAGGCTGAGTGTCAGCCTCAGGGCCCTGGAGAATGGGAGTCAAGCACAGAGGGCCTGGACAGCTGCAGCTGGAGTTGGACATATGCCTGTTATCTGCAGCAGGATCGCTGTCTCCTCACTTCCCCTCTGTACTACACCATATGCACAAGACGAAATAATCCAAAGGGCAAAGAAACAAAAATTTCAACACCAGGAAGACCGAGTTCATTATACATGCACTGCTTCCACTAAGGGCCCAGGAAAGAAAGCACATAGAGACAGTCAGAGAGACAGAATGACAGTGACTGAAAAGGACAGAAATTCTGGCCCTGTGTTGATCAGTGCCAGAGCACGGAAGACAAACACTCCATGCCCATGCATACCTTTACAAGTGGAATAGTTATTTTATGTTTGTGAGGAAAGGTTACACTGCTCCTTAAAGGTTTATAATTTATAATTGTAGTGAATCCTGCTCCAACTATGTGACCAATTATTTATGAATAAGGAGGCTCGCATAAATTTGGTAATTATTCATTAAGATCAAATAAAAAGGCCAACAATTCTAAAAATGACTGATATATACATATATATATGTATATATATATGTACATATATGTAAGTGTTTCTTTATTATAGACTCTGAGGGTTACTGGCATGGCTATGAGGAGACAGAGTATGGCTTGTGCCAGAGAGACTTACAAAGCTGATGCTACAGAAACCTAGGTGAAATCACCAACAAAACAAGCCAGACCTCAGCAGTGCCCTGGTGACTCTCTTTGTATATCAGGGCCTGTCAGTAAAATAAGTATATAAGTAAAATATTAATGAGTGCAGACAGAGTGAGTGAGAGTCTGTGAGAGTCAGAGACAGAGAAGGCAAGAACAGAAAAAGAAGAGTGGGAAAGAGACCAGTAGTCAAAAACCTCCCACACTGTGTTCATACATGACAGGTTCAAACCTGGGTTGTAGAGATTGTAAGGCAGGAGACTCACGTCCACAGACCCCAGACCACGCCAGCCTTCACCATATGTGTGTAGTATTTACCACACGAAATGTATTATGAGTGTAAACTTCCCTTCAATTATAAACGAAAAATCTATCAAGTAGAAGAAATGACCCCTCATGTAATATAGGACTAAATAAATAAATATGCAAATAAATGTGTATGATCTAGGAGGATTTGAAAAAAATGAAAAATAAAAACAAAAAGCACAAGAAGACCTGATTACAGCATAAAATGGAAACCATCTGCTGAGAAACAGAGGGCTGCTTCAAAAATTATGAGACACTTCAGAGTCCAGGGAAATTAAGATTTCAGTAGAATGAAAATAAACTCATATGTACTGAATCTGACACTAGAGAAAGGAGGCAAGTTCTGTACTATGATAATTAAAATAAGGATGCTGATAGAAATGCTATTAGAAATGCTACTGGAAGGTTCTATTATTTATAATTGTATTGAAACCTGCTCCAACTAGGTGGACAATTATTAATGAAAAAGGAAACTGTTATAAATGTGTTAATTCTGATAAAGAACAATTACATAGGTCGACAATTCTATAAATTATATATATGGATGTATATGTTTATTATAAAGTCTGAGATATACTGCCAGTGGAATGAGGAGACAGAATAAGGCTTGTGTCAGAGAGACTTACAAAGCTGTAGCTCCAGTAGCCTAGGTGATATCACCAACAAAAGAAGCCAGAGCTCAGCAGTGCTCTGGTAACTCTCTTTGTATATCTGGGCCAGTCAGTAAAATAAGTATATAAGTAATATATCAATCATTGACGACAGAGTGTGTGAGAGAATGTGAGAGTAAGAGACAGAGAAGGCGAGAAGAGAAATAGATGAGTTGGAAAGAGACCAGAAGTCAAAAACCTCCTACACTGTGTTCATTGATGGCAGGTTCAAACCTGGCTTGTAGAGATTGTAAGGCAGCAGGTCTCATGCCCACAGACACCAGACAGCCACAGCCTTCACCATATGCTGTACTTACAGACCTGAAAGTAATGTTTGTGTGTCTGTCTGTCTGTATGTCTGTGTATGAGTGCGCTCAGAGCTCACCTATAGTAGTCTCAGAACATGGGTGTCAAGGTAGCCAGACTCACCTGCAACTTATATACAGAGAACCTATCTGGTTACCGAAAGCCAGCTAGACCAGATTCTGGCTAAGAAAGAATGCATATGCAAAGGGAATCTCATGTCTCCCTCTACTGAGTTCCCAATTCAATCCAATGCCTCACTATCATCCAAAAACTGCCAACGGGGTAAGCTGGGGTATCCCTCAGAATTCAGGGGAATGAGCCTGTCCAGTCACGTTTGGCTGCCTACTCAGCCTCCAGACTCTCAGTCCACTGCTCATAGCAGCAGTTTCCAAGCCCAGAAAGAGCTGTGTTTCAACATAGATGGGAACTGTGTTTGACCAAACAATAGTGGATGAACCTGGCCCATTACACCTACCCTTTTGGTCCGGCTAAAGCAATTGCTCCTGTGGCCTCACAATCCCTGATCATGGTGTCCTGGGGTCCATAAATCACACTCAGAGAGATTCCCAGAAGTAGGCATGCATGAGTGTCCTATACAAAGTCGCTATGCTTGCAGGAAGCACAAACTCCCTGGGCCCCTGCTATGGAGAAACAAAAGGAAGATTGATTCCTCCATTGGCTGAATTAGGAGCTTCCAGTGGAGATCGTGGCCCCGCCCCTCTCACGTGAGGGCCCGGCTGCTGCTAATAAAGGCAATTGGAAACACCTGTTACCACTTGGACCCTGAGGAAATACTCAGCAATCCCTCCAGGAGCTAGCAGGCTGGCAGACCTCCTGACCCCAGGATAGCTGTGCTCCTAGTTGGGAGGGCCTTCAGGCCAGAAGTGAGAACATTCCCTAGATACAAGAACGAACTTCAGGTTTCAAAAGGATTTGAAACCCCAGGAGGCACTTGGAAAAGACATTTCACAGCCATCAAAACACCCTCTTTCTGAACCCTGGAAGCTTCCGTTTAGCGTGGAAAATCTGGACACTGGTGTGGCCATCAGTACCTGACCTGGGCTCTCATGGAATAAGGACAAGATTGTGGTGCAGGAAATTGAGGAGGGCTGCATTTAGGCTGAGTGTCAGCCTCAGGGCCCTGGAGAATGAGAGTCAAGCACAGAGGGCCTGGAGAGCTGCAGCTGCATATGGACATATGCCTGTTACCTGCAGCAGGAACGCTGTCTCCTCAGTTCCCCTCTGTACTACGCAATATGCAGGAGACTAAGTAATCCAAAGGGCAAAGAAAGCAAAATTTCAACACCAGGAAGACCGAGTTCATGATGCATTCACTGACTTCCACGAAGGGTCCAGGGAAGAAGGCACACAGAAACAGTCAGAGAGACAGAATGACAGTGACGGAAATGGACAGAAAATCTGGCCCTGTGTTGATCAATGCTAGAGCACTAAAGACAAACCCTCCATGCCCATGCATACTTCTTACAAGTGGCATTGTTATTTTATGTTTGTGACGACAGGTTACACTAAGACCATCTAGGTCTTAGCCCACTCTGAGAAGCAACACTTGGCCTGCAGCCCACTCTCCAAAACTGCCCTTGTCTCTCCAAATTGTAAGTAGTTTTAGTGATGCTCCAGCCAAGATGCAGGCTGGTGTATTTATCTTCCTGGTCTCCCCTCAGCCTGTCCTGTGTGCAGGGAACTGCACTATGTTTTTTTCTTCTTTGATTTACAGTTTTGGGATAGGACTCGGTGGACAAAAAGCAACAGGGAATTAGATGATTTGGCAGCTGTAGTTTGTGCTGAGAGAGATTTGTAGACTGACAAGAAGTAAACGAATGGCTCTGTGAGATGTCTCTCATGACTGTGGCTCAGAAGTGCCAGGTGTATCCGCATTAATACCCTAATCCAGAGCTGTGCAGGTCTCTAGCTAAAATATATTTTCAGACCTCTACAAGTTATATATATATATATACATAATAGAGAGAGAGAGAGAGAGAGAGAGAGAGGGAGCAAGACACTAATATAGTCATTTTCTACAATGGATTCGATATGACATTCAGACAATTGAATTCTAAAAAATAGAGAGAGAATGTGCATCAGGAAAAGAATTGTCCAATGGAGTAAAATCTCCAAATCATTAGCTATATGCAGCTCCAACGGGACAGAGCGAAAAAGGCTCGAGAAGGAACTCATCCAGGACACTCTCTACAAGGACAGGCACCACAAGTTTCCTAGTCTGGCAACACACACAGGGCAGCTGCTAGTTCCTTGTGCAAGCCTCAGGGCAAAAACCTCTCCCTCTTCAGTGTCTTTACATCTGAAAAGAAAAAAATGACCAAGGGCCAAGGAGAGCTACAATGGTGTCAATATTGAGCTGTAAATCAGAATGTGCCAAGTGTTTTGCACAAAATCGCCTGTGCCACAGTGATTCTGTTCTTCTCTCTCTCCCTCCCACACATACACACACACACAAACACACACAAAGACACACTCTCACAGTCACACACACACACACACATCCACAGAGGCACAGGCTCATACAGAGTTATACACATGCGCACTGGACAGCTTCTTCAAGGCAGGGCCTTGGGCTGAACCCTGCTTCGCACTTCCTGGAAGCACTCCCAGCCTTTTAAGGCCAGCTCTGAACTCCTATTGGTGGGTTACATTCAGAAGGCTGCTCTCAGAGTCCCGCCCTCACTACTTTTCTGTTCTCATTTGCCAGCTCTTGGTTCACACCCCTGAGGGTGATGTTCCTCTTCTCTAATTGGCCAGCTGTCTCTATGAATACACATTGGGCCCTCCCCTCAGGCTCAGTGGGCACCGGCTCTTAGTCCCACCCCCTGGTACTGTCTGCAGTCCTCTGAATGCCGTGTTTCTGCCAACACAACCCACACAGCTCCTGTCTGTACCCGTCCTTAGGACAATGCCTGCTTGTGCTAGGTTGGCCATGCTCTTGGGGCACACCCAGAAACACTGTCTCCACTATCGTAGCCCAGTGCCTCAAGGCACTTACCCCATGGAGCCTTAGTCCCGCACTTGTTCTGACCTCCTGTGGACACCCAGCAGAATGCAGCTGAGCACAGGGATTCACAAGCTCACAGTAGAGTCATCCCAGACAAAGAGAGAAACCCCTTCCACTTGCAAAGCTAAACAGGGGATCCCCCCACCCCACAGGAAAGAACAGATGTCTAGTGCACTCTACATCAATTTCAACCTTGCTGTCCTTGAGCCACAAGTCCCAGAGTTCTCCTCATTCCACAGAATCACTACACTCAACTATGGGATTTGCTGCCACCTTGTGGAAACACAGAAGAATGCAGCTGAGCTCCCCCATGCCACTCCACTTTGAGTCTACACAGAAAATTACACACAGCATGGAAATAGTAAAGGAAAGAACCCATCTGAGGACCACCTGGGAGAATGCACAATAGTGTCCAGAATATCCAATGTGTCATTCATATTTGAAAAACCACCTGTGCAGTGGAAACTTCCTTTGTCATAGCACAACCCAGTTCCTAAGACCCTGCGTCAGGAATAAAGAAAAAAACTGCAGTAATCATAACTGAAACACACTTATGTACACACACACACACAGATACACACACACACACCCTCCCACAGAGACCCACACACTTTCCCCTGAAATAACGTGGATTGGGGTTGCTGTTTTGCACTCAGGTAAATGGTCAAAGTTTCATGGGTGGAGGGGAGAAGTGTTAAGTTTCTGGCATATGAAGGTGAGAAGTGCCTAGAGTAGATTCATAGTTACATGGACAATGAAGGGAGCATGGTGCCAGGAGCCAAAACCTTAGCTAAGTCTCTCACATAACCAGTGAACGGATATTCTGATCATTGTAACTGCGATTACCATCTAACTGTTTGGAAAGTTGCTCACCCACCTCCCTCCCCCCACTACCTTAGCAGAACTTCCTCATGGTGTGTGCTTAAAATGCGGCTGTAAAATAAAATTTTCAGAGCTTGATCGGAAACCTGTCTTGCTCTCGTTCTTCGTGTCTCTTGTCCCCTCCATTCTCTTGCCCCCTACCCTAGGTTTCCGTAGATAACCCCGCAGGCCGGGGCCCCTGGCGCCCGACGTGGGACCTTTTTGGGTCTGGGGTCCGAGAGAACGTCGCTCCCCGATGGCATATGTACCGCCACTTCAGAGAAGGAGTGAGTGAAGGTTCATATTGGATCGCCTCTCTAGCCCAGAGTGAGTGAAGATCTGCATGGTGATCGCCGCAGATTCGCCCGTCTGTGAGATTGATCTGTTTTGAGGTAAGAAAGAGTGATGCAATTATGGGACAAGCATTGAGTAAACATGATTTGTTGCTTAAGGGCCTCAAAGAGTCCCTCAAGACACGAGGAGTAAGGGTTAACTAAAAAGATCTCAAGAAGTTTTTTTTTTTTATTTTGTGAGTGATGTTTATCCGTGGTTCCCCTTAGAAGGGACTATTGATGATATAAGATGGGCCAGAGTAGGAAACTGTTTAAGAGATAACCTTCTGTTTGTAAGTCTGTCTCTATTCCCATGCCTGATTCAGGAGACCCCATCCCTGAGGCTCCTGCTAAGTCTCCTCCTGTTAAGATTTACCCCTTTGACAACCTTAAGAACCCCCACCAAAGATGGGCCTGATGATAGTCTTTCTCCTGAAGAGGCCTTATCCCTTGATGAAGAGATGGCCAAATATCATAGTCCTGACTGGCCACCCCTTTGCTCTTCTTTGTCCAGACTGCCTCCCTATGCCACCACCCCTCCATTTTGTGCTCCGGTCCTCGACTTGGCCGACACCACCAAGGCTAAAACTCAACTAGCACAAAAAACAGCTTCCCCTAGAAAATGAGTAGAAGAAAAATGAGACCATTTACAATTAGTTAAAGAACTGTGGGCTCTTGATTTGGCATTATCTTAAAACTAGCCAGCAAAAAAAAATCCAGGTTTTTCCCTCTGTCTACCACCAGAGCTCTCAGAAAGCCAGTTCTGAGTGAGATCTTATCTGGCTAGCAAGCTATTCTCTAAAGAAAGAATAAAATCAATCAAACAAGACATTCTCTCTAACTTAAAAAATATTAATCAGAGAACCAGTACACACTTTTGATAGAAATTTAATGATTTGTTTCTTTAGAACTCTAAAAATGTACCTTAGCCCAGAAAAAATAATTTCAAAGATTTTTCTCTGCGCGGTAAACTAAGCCCACCTGTTCTGTCCGTGCAGCCAATCATGGCAAAGAGCTACTGCTCCACAGATTGGCAAATTCAGTCAATCATTCCCCTAAGCCACAAAGGCCCCTCCTGGTGGGGGGGTGTAGAGGATGGAGTTAAGAATCCAAAATCCAAAGCGGTTTTTCAAAGGGAAATATTTCTTTTCACCAAGAATGTCTGTTGTAAGTCTGTGTGTTAATCTTGTTTCCATTAGTGTGTGTTAACTCCTAAGTAACTAAAGGTTGTTTTAAGTTTTAAATAAGATTCAGTTAAGCTAAATGTGGTTTTAAAGATCCCGACTCATAGAGTTGGCACACCTTTACCAGAGTAAAATATAGGACAGTTTCGTCCTTCTGATAGCTAATATCAGCATCAATTCATTAGTTAAAAGATTTTCTGAGATCTCTAGGCATGGTAAAATGCCCCTGCAGTCTCTCTCTCTCTTGTGAGAATTGTAAATCTTACCAGCACCCCAATACCAACTGCCACTGTTTGTTAATTTGTTAATTCCATGCTTGAAATGGCTTTCTAATAACCCAGTCAGTGTAGAGCAGTGGCCTTGCCAGGAAAAATGGGTTAAATGTGGTATTCCTGGCCTGATAAAATTTTATCATTTGGTAGATGTGATTCAAGAAAATTATTTAGAGTAAAATGGTCATCTAAAAGAAATGTTAACAGTAAAAATTTATTTTGAACATTTTCAGCTATGAGGTTTATCTTAGCTTTTTAAGTTACCTATCCAAATCAAAGTGAAAGATCAATTAAGTTGTGCACCCACCCTTATTCATAGCTGCGCTAAGGGTGTGATAGCTTTGTGATAAGCAAAGATCCTAACAAAGTTTAACATTTTACTTAAAATTGTTTTTAAAATACTTTCTCAACTAAACAGGCAAAACTGGCTTGGGTTAGTAAAAGATAACACAATGGTTATGTTAATTATCTAACTCCAGAGGCTTTTGCTCTGATAAATGAGATTTAATTTAAATAAGGTATGTAAAAAATTTTTTTTCCAAATAAAACTTATCAAATAAATATGGGGCGGCCTAATGTAGAGCTGTATAGATGTTTTAGCTAACCTTTTTACATTTTATTCAAGAAGTATGCCCCTGGTTTCCCTGAAAAAGAACTCTAGATATTAAAACATGAGAGACTAGGTAAAAAGTTAAGAGAGTTTTATGTCTGATATAGACAAAAATGTTCCAGTTAAAACTTTTATTTTAAAACTTGTTAAGAGATTTTTAAATCTTACTCATGAGTTAGTTACTTTTGCTTTTACAGTGACTTACTCCTTCTAATAAAGTTGTTACTGAGATAACTCCCCTATTTAAAAAAAAGCTACACAAATTATTATCAAATAATTGGCTTTTGAGAGTACAGATTCTACATGTCAAACTTTAATTAGTTCTTTTAGGGAGTAAAAAAATAAATTTATCTGGCTTGTTTTAAGACACTGTCAGAGGTTTATTCTTGATAAATTAAGGTAATACATGGTGCTTCTGGTCTGATAGATTTATTTTGGCAAATCCTGATTTAACAAAATTAGTACTTTGAACAATTAAGCTATGAGGTCTTATTTTAGCCTATTAAGTTGCCATATTAGAGTTCTAAAGAGCAAAATCTATTAAGAGTTTTATATCTATGCTTACTCATGATAGCTTTGTGATGAGTAAAGATCTTAGTAAACTAAAGTTATAATAATGTGCTTAAACTGTCTAATCAGTTTAAAATAATGCTAAAATGGTAAACATTTTATCATGTCAGCACATTAGGTATTGACTTTCTATAACATATTGGTATAGTTTAATAAAGAGCCTTCTAAAATCATATGAAAGAACTGAAGCTAATTCTAACCATTAGATCATCAATTAACTTGGTACAAGTTCTCTCCCTAAGTAAATAATTATAGGTACATCTGCACATGAAGAACTGACTGCTCATATGGTAAGATTGAAAACTAAACATTTAAAATTTTTTATTTATGGGTGCATGATGACTCCTAAAGTCACTCATATCCTAAAATTTTTCTCATTTTTTTACAAGCCTCTTAAAATTTTAACGCTTGACCTGCCATAGTGAGAGCACTTTACTGGCTCCTGCATTGTTTAATTAAGATCCTGCTATTCAGACTTTTAAGATTAATCCCCATTGATAAAAGCCAATGCTCTCTGGCAGATTGATGTAATTCACCTGCCCATGTTTAGCAAACAAAAACTTTTTTTTTCTCAGTTGGTACTTTTTCTAAATTTATGTGGGCTACAGCTCAAACAAGAAAAAGCTCAAAAACCTTAGGAGTCATATGCTCTGTTTTGCTTCAATAGACATCCAATCCATGTATTTTTGTTTCCTTTAGAACATTAAAAGCTCATAAAATAAATAAAAAAGAAGGGGAATGCACCCCCAATATTCAGTTGGCTAAAGAGTCAATGAAGTAATTATACTAAGCCTTTTTAATATTTACAAAAATTTGAATTGTCCATTTATTATATCTCATTGACAAAGCCACCCACTCTCCCAGCCATAGAGACATATTCTTTTTCTTCTGTTTTTCAACACTGGATGTCCATGTTTTGTTTTCCTTTTATTATGGTGGATGACATTATTGATCTTGCAAAATTCACAGTCCCTGTTGGCAAGTCCTTACCACAAAGGACTCCATGGCAGTATATAGTCCAGCTAACCTGACCAGCCTATCCAAGTCTTCTCTTTCTGCTGACCTACCACTGCTGACTTCATCCTTACATGTTTATTTACTGCTCACATTTCTCCCAATATTCCTCATGTTCAGGGAACCTCACCTTGACTTCTAATGTGTATGCACCTCCTCTGTGTTTTGGTACAACACCACCCTATACTTTCATGTCAATTCTTCTCTACCTGGTCCTTGCCTCCTAGTTTTGCTTGTTCCACAGCTGACTCTATGAAGAAGAAGAATTTCATCAGCTGGTGCTGACCCACTGGAGGACCTGATGTGCTGTTTCTTTCCCTGGACATCACATCCACTGACTGCTTCCCTTAGACTTGCTGGTGGCACGCTAGGACACTTTGATACCCCTTATGGGACCCCTGATTAGTCTTTTGTTAATGATTACCTTGAGACCATTTATTTATAATAAGATTATTGGCCTTATAAAACAACAAATTGACTCCTTGGCATCGAAACCCTTACAAATATATTACCACAGACTTGATTTGGCTGACAGAGGCCTGGCTGAACCTGAGGGTGACACACCTCTTTTAGGAGCTGCATAAAACTCAGATTTATGCACGCTAGCCTTGGCATGGCATGGGCACCGGTAAGGGGTGCAGGGCTAAGCACTGCAGGGGGAGGACCCTATAGTCCGCCTCTGAGTCCCCCGTGAAGCAAACCTGATTTGTATGGAGGTTGGTGTCAGTCATCAGAACTCTTCGCCATGAGTTTTTCTCACCTTAGAAATAGTGGCTCTTCCTTCTCTCCCAAAAAAGACACCAAGAGCCATATGAGATGCGGGAAGATCAGTTCTATATTTACCCCACGGGAGAAATCAGGTCAATACTTCACCCCTCTGGTTAATACCTGCTTATCTCTTGATAAGATTCCTAGCTTTTACCCTCAATTGCCACCTCACTTAAATTGTAAAAAGGGAGGACATGCCAGGAGCCAAAACCTTAGCTAAGTCTCTCATATAACCAGTGAACGGACATTCTGATCATTGTAACTGCGATTACCATCTAACTGTTTGGAAAGTTGCTCACCCACCTCCCTCCCCCCACTACCTTAGCAGAACTTCCTCATGGTGTGTGCTTAAAATGCGGCTGTAAAATAAAATTTTCAGAGCTTGATCGGAAACCTGTCTTGCTCTCGTTCTTCGTGTCTCTTGTCCCCTCCATTCTCTCGCCCCCTACCCTAGGTTTCTGTCGAAAACACCGCAGAACAGTGTCCAGAATATCCAATGTGCCATTCATATTTGAAAAACCACTTGTGCAGTGGAAAATTCCTTTGTCATACCACAACCCAGTTCCTAAGACCCTGCATCAGGAATAAAGAAAAAAAACAGCAGTAATCATAACTGAAAAACACTTATACACACACACACACACAGACACACACACACATGTCCATGGGCCACAAATCTCAGAGTTCTCCTCATTCCACAGAATCACTACACTCAACTATGGGCTTTGCTGCCACCTTGTGGAAACACAGAAGAATGCAGCTAAGCTCCCCCATGCCACTCCTCTTTGAGTCTACACAGAAAATTACACACAGCATGGGAATAGTAAAGGAAAGAACCCATCTGAGGACCATCTGGGAGAATGCACAACAGTGTCCAGAATATCCAATGTGCCATTCATATTTGAAAAACCACTTGTGCAGTGGAAACTTCCTTTGTCATAGCACAACCCAGTTCCTAAGACCCTGCATCAGGTATAAAGAAATAACAGCGGTAATCATAACTGAAACACACTTATGTACACATACACACACACACACACACACACACACCCTCCCACAGAGACCCACACACTTTTCACTGAAATAACGCGGATTAGGGTTGCTGTTTTGCACTCAAGTAAAAGGTCAAAGTTTCATGGGTGGAGGGGAGAAGTGTTAAGTTACTGGCAAATGAAGGTGAGAAGTGCCTAGAGCAGATCGATAGTTACATGGACAATGAAGGAAGCATGGGTTGGAGGCACAGCTGGTGGAGCTGACAGGGAACTATGTGGAAGCCCACGACCCCGTTTTGAGCCCCTACTCACCACTTACCCAGCGAGGGAAAAGCTGGGCTAGTGTCAAATCTGAACTGCAGCTGTCTCTCTGTCTCTCTTCCTGCTTGGGCCCTGCTCTCTCAATTTATGACTGTTTCCTTCTCCTCAATAAGAAAGTTACAAATGATGTGCAGAAATACAGGGAAAGTGGGAAAAATTACCCCCGTGCCCACTATTACATGTAACTGTTGACTGTAAACCATTCATCCCACAAAAAAGAACAGAATAAATATTTGTGAAGTTAAAAACATTGTAGGTTAAATAGTGAACATTCTTTAGACCCATGCAATACTAATCCATTGTGCATTGGATGTCACTGTCAAAAACAGTGCAGTAATAGTTGTAGTAGTGTGTAGTATCTACAAAAGGAAATGTATTGTGTGTCCAAAGTTCCCTGCAATTATAAGAGAAAATCTATCAGGCAGAATAAATGACCCCTCATGGGATATGGGACTAAATAAATAAATGAATATGCAAATGAATGGGGATGATCTAGGAGGATTTGAAAAAAATAAAAACAAAAACCACAGGAAGACCTGATTACAGCAGAAATATAGAAAACGTCTACTGAGAAACAGATGGCTGCTTCGAAAATTCCCTGACACTTCAGGGTCCAGGCAAATTAAGAATTCCTGAGAATGAAAAGAACTGCACTAGGTCTATTTCTTCTTTGATTTACAGTTTTGGGATAGGTCTCAGTGGACAAAAAGAGCAAGATGGAAGTAGATGATTTGGCAGCGGTAGTTTGTGCTGAGAGAGATTTATAGAGTGATAAGAGGTATACAAATGGCTCTGTGAGGTGTCTCTCATGACTGTGGCTCAGAAGGGCCAGGTGTATCTGCATTACTACCCTAATCCTGAGTTGTTCAGGTCTCTAACTAAAAAATTTTTTCAGATCTCTACATCTTACATATATATATATATATATATAGAGAGAGAGAGAGAGAGAGAGAGAGAGACAGAGAGAGCGAGACATTGATGTACTCATTTTCTACAATGGATTCGATATGACATTCAGACAATTGATTGCTAAAACTTGGAGAGAAACTGTGCATCAGGAAAATAATTGTCCAAAGGAGTAAAATCTCAAAATCATTAGCTATATGCAGCTCCAAAGGAACAGAGCGAAAAAGGCTTGAGAAGGAACTCATCAAGGAGACTCTCCACATGGACAGGCACCACAGGTTTCCTAGTCTGACAACTGACACAGTGCATCTGGTAGTTCCCAGTGCAAGCCTCAGGGAAAAAAACCTCTCCCTGTACAGTGATTCTACATCTGAAATGAAGAAAAGTGACCTAGGGCCAAAGAGAGCTATGATAGTGTCAATATTGAGCTGTAAATCAGAATGTACCAAGTGTTTTGCAAAAAAACACGTCATTGTAAACTCTGAGTGATACTGGCATGTAAATGAGGAGACAGAATATGGCTTGTATCAGAAAGACTTACAAACTGAGGCTCCAGTAGCCTAGGTGAAATTGCCAACATAACAAGCCAGAGATCAGTAGTGCTCTGGTAACTCTCTTTGTGTATCTGGGCCTGTCAGTAAAATAAGTATATAAGTAAAATATTAACGAGTGAAGACAGAGTGTGTGAGAGCATGTGACAGTTAGAGACAGAGAAGGCGAGAAGAGAAATAGATGAGTTGGAAAGAGACCAGAATTCAAAAACCTCCTACACTGTGTTCATTGATGACAGGTTCAATGCTGGCTTGTAGAGATTGTTAGGCAGCATCTCTCATGCCCACAGACCCCAGACAGCCACAGCCTTCACCATATGCTGTACTACCAGACCTGACAGTAATGTGTGTGTGTGTGTGTGTGTCTGTCTGTCTGTCTGTCTGTGTTTGTCTGTGTGTGCTCAGAACTCACCTATAGTAGTCTCTGAGCATGGGTGGCAAGGTAGCCAGCCTCACCAGCAACTTATGTACAGAGATCCTAGCTGGTTAGGGAAAGCCAGCAAGCCCAGATTCTGGCTAAGCAAGAATGCATATGCAAAGGGACTCTCATGTCTCCATCTCCTGAGTTCCTGATTCAATGTCATGCCTCACTATCATCCAAACTGCCAACGGGGGAAGCTGGGGCACCCCTCAGAATTCAGGGGCAGGACCCTGTCCAGTCACGTTTGGCTGCATACTCAGCCTCTAGGCTCCCAGTCCACTTCTCAGTGGACAGCAGATTACAAGCCCAGAAAGAACCCAGAAATAGCTGTGTCTCAACATAGATGGGAGCTGTTTTTGACCAAACAATAGTGGATGAACCTGGCCCCTTACACCTCCCCTTTGGGTCCTGCTAAGGCAATTGGTCCAGTGGCCTCACTATCCCTGATCATGGTGTCCTGGTGTCCACAATCACACTCAGAGAGATTCGCAGAAGTAGGCATCTATGCGGACTTATGTACAGAGAACCTAGCTCGTCAGGGCAAGCCAGCTAGCCCAGATTCTGGCTAAGCAAGAATGCATATGCAAAGGGACTCTCATGTATAAATCTCCTGAGTTCCCTATTCAATCCCATGCCTCACGATCTATCATCCAAACACTGCCAACGGGGGAAGCTGGGGCAACCCTCAGAATTCAGGATCTGCAGCAGGATCTGCAGCAGGATCGCTTTCTTCTCAGTTCCTCTCTGTACTATGCCAAATCCATGAGACTAAATAATCCAAAATGGCAAAGAATGGAAAATTTCAACTCCAGGAAGACTGAGTCTTCAATGCATGCACTGACTTCCAGTAAGGGCCCAGTGAGGAAGGCACGTAGAGACAGTCAGAGAGACAGAATGACAGAGACAGAAAAGGACTGAAATTCTGGCCCGCTTTTGATCAGTGCCAGAGCACTGAAGACAAACCCTCCATGCCCATGCACATTTCTTACAAGTGACATTGTTATTTTATGCTTGTGAGGAAAGGTTACACTTAGAACATCTAGGTCTTAGCCCACTCTGAGAAACAACACGGCTGCCACCCACTCTCCAAAACTGCCCTCGCCTCTCCAAATTGGAAGTAATCTTAGTGATGCTCCAGCCAAGATGCAGGCTGGCATATTGCATCTCCCTGTTCCAGCCTCAGCCTGTCCTGTGTGCAGGGAACTGCACTATGTCTATTTCTTCTTTGATTTACAGTTTTGGGATAGGACTCCGTGGACGAAAAGAGCAAGAGGGAAGTAGATGATTTGGCAGCTGTAATTTGTGCTGACATATATTTCTAGAGTGATAAGAGGTATACGAATGGCTCTGTGAGATGTCTCTCATGACTGTGGCTCAGAAGGGCCAGGTGTATCCACTTTTCTACCCTAATCCAGAGCTGTGCAGGTCTCTACCTAAAAAATATTTTCAGACTTCTACATGTTTTATATATATATATATATATATATATATATATATGGAGAGAGAGAGAGAGAGAGAGGGAGAGAGAGAGAGAGAGAGAGGGAGAGAGAGAGAGAGAGAGAGAGAGAGACTGATGTAGTCATTTTCTACAATGGATTCGATATGACATTCAGACAATTGATTGCTAAAACCTGGAGAGAAACTGTGCATTAGGAAAAGAATTGTCCAAAGGAGTAAAATCTCCAAATCATTAGCCATATGCAGCTCCATCGGTACAGATCGAAAAATGCTCCAGAAGGAACTCATAAATGAGACTCTCTACATCGACAGGAACCACAAGTTTCCTAGTCTGGCAACACACACAGTGCAGCTACTAATTCCCAGTGCAAGCCTCAGGGCAAAAACCTCTCCCTCTTCAGTGTCTCAGAATTCAAAAACCTCCTACACTGTGTTCATTGATGACAGGATCATACCTGGGTTGTAGAGATTGTAAGGCAGCAGCTCTCATGCCCACAGACCACAGACAGCCCCAGTCTTCATCATATGCTGTACTACCAGACCTGACAGTAATGTGTGTGTGTCTGTCTGTCTGTCTGACTGTGTATGTCTGTGTGTGCTCAGAGCTCACCTGTAGTAGTCTCAGAGAATGGGTGGAAAGGTAGCCAGCCTCACCTGCAACTTATGTACAGAGAACCTAGCTGGTCAAGGCAAGCCAGCTAGCCCAGATTCTGGCTAAGCAAGAATGCATATGCAAAGGGACTCTCATGTATAAATCTCCTGAGTTCCCTATTCAATCCCATGCCTCACGATCTATCATCCAAACTTGTGGTTCCTGTCGATGTAGAGAGTCTCCTGTATGAGTTCCTTCTGGAGCATTATCATCCAAACACTGCCAACGGGGGAAGCTGGGGCAACCCTCAGAATTCAGGGGCAGGACCCTGTACAGTCATGTTTGTCTGCATACTCAGCCTCCAGGCTTTCAGTCCACTGCTCATGGCAGCAGATTACAAGCACAGAAAGTACCCAGAAATAGATGTGTTTCAACATAGATGGGAACTGTGTTTAACCAAACAATAGTGAATGAACCGGTCCCTTACACCTACCCTTTGGGTCCGGCTAAGGCAATTGCTCCTGTGGCCTCACAATCCCTGATCATGGTTTACTGGTGTCCACTCATCACACTCAGAGATATTCCCAGAAGTAGGCATGCATGAGTGTCCCATACAAAGTCGCTCTGCTTACAGGAAGCACAAACTCCCCAGGCCCTTGCTATGGACCTACAAAAGAATGATGGATGCCTCCATTGGCTGAATTCAGAGTTTCCAGTGGAGATCACAGCCCCGCCCCTCACCTTAGGGCCTGGCTGCTGCTAATAAAAGCTATTGGAAACACCTGTTACCACATGGGCCCTAAGGACATACTAAGGAATCCCTCCATGAGCTAGCAGGCTGGCAGACCTCCTGACACTGGGATAGCTGTGCTCTGAGTTGGGCAGCCCTTCTGGCCAGAGGTGAGAATATTCCCTAGATACAAGAAAGAACTTCAGGTTGCAAAAGGATTTGAAACCCCATGAGGCACTTGGAAAACATATTTCACAGCCATCAAAACACCCTCTTTCTGAACCCTGGAAGCTTCTGTTTTGCGTGGAAAGTCTGGACACTGGTGTGTCCATCCGTACCACAGATACTTTACATTTGGCTTAATAGAGGGAAAGCATGATGTGTTTGCCAGGGGGATAGAGTTTCACTTCTCTTCACCTGGGCTCTCATGAAATAAGGACAAGGACGCTGTGCAGGAAGGTGAGGAGGGCTTCATTTAGGCTGAGTGTCAGCCTCAAGACCTTGGAGAATTGAAGTCAAGCACAGAGGGCCTGGACAGCTGCAGCTCCAAATGGACATATGCCTGGAACCTGCAGCAGCAACAATGTCTCTGCAGTTCCCCTCTGTACTACACCATGTGCAGGAGACTAAATAATGCAAAGGGCAAAGAAACGAAAATTTCAACACCAGGATGACTGAGTTCACGATGGATGCACTGACTTCCAGTAAGAGCCCAGGGAAGAAGGCACATAGACACAGTCAGAGAGACAGAATGACAGAGACAAAAAAGGACTGAAATTCTGGCCCTGTGTTAATCAGTGCCAGAGCACTGAAGACAAACCAGCCATGCCCATGCATACTTCTTACAAGTGGCATTGCTATTTTATGTTTTTGAGGAAAGGTAACACTTAGAACATCTAGGTCTTAGCCACTCTGAGAAGCAACACTTGGCTGAAGCCCACTCTCAAAAACTGTCCCCGCGTCTCCAAATTGGAAGTAGTCTTAGTGATGCTCTAGCCAAGATGCAGGCTGGCGTATTGCATCTTCCTGGTCCAGCCTCAGCCTGACTTGTGTGCAGGGAACTGCACTATGTCTATTTCTTCTTTGATTTACAGTTTTGGGATAGGACTCGGTGGAAAAAATGATCAAGAGGGAAGTAGATGATTTGGCAGCTGTAGTTTGTGCTGAGAGAGATTTGTAGAGTGATAAACGATATGGCTCTGTGAGATGTCTTTCATGACTGTGGCTCAGAAGGGCCAGGTGTATCCACTTTACTACCCTAATCCAGAGCTGTGCAGGTCTCTAGCTAAAAATATTTTCAGAACTCTACATGTTACATATATATATATATATATATATATATATGTGTGTGTGTGTGTGTGTGTGTGTGTGTGTACATATATATATATATATATATATATATATATATATATATATATATATAAAGAGAGAGAGAGAGAGAGACACTGATGTAGTCATTTTCTACAATGGATTCAATATGACATTCAGACAGTTGAATGCTAAAACCTGGAGAGAAACTGTGCATCAGGAAAAGAATTGTCCAAACGATTATAATCTCAAAATCCTTAGCTATAAGCAGCTCCAATGCGACATAGCGAAAAAGACTTGAGAAAGAACTCAACAAGGAGACTCTCCACATGTACAGGCACCACATGTTTCCTAGTCTGGCAACAGACACAGTGCATCTGGTAGTTCCCAGTGCAAGCCTGAGGGCAAAAACCTCTCCCTCTACAGTGTTTTTACATCTGAGAAATAGAAGTGACCAAGGGCCAAAGACAGTTAAAATGGTGTCAATATTGAGCTGTAAATCAGAATGTACCAAGTGTTTTGAAAAAAATCACTTTATTATAAACTCTGAGTGATACTGGCATGGAAATGAGGAGACAGAATATGGCTTGTGTCAGAAAGAATTACAAACTGAGGATCTAGTAGTCTAGGTGAAATCGTCAACACAACAAGCCAGAGCTCAGCAGTGCTCTGGTAACTCTCTTTGTATATCTGGGCCTGTCAGTAAAATAAGTATAAAAGTAAAATATTAATGAGTGAAGAAAGAGTGTGTGAGAGCATGTGAGAATTAGAGACAGAGAAGGCGAGAAGAGAAATAGATTAATTGGAAAGAGACGAGAATCAAAAACCTCCTACACTGTGTTCATTGATGACAGGCTCAAAGCAGGCTTGTAGAGATTGTAAGGCAGCAGCTCTCATGCCCACAGACCCCAGACAGCCCCAGCTTTCACCATATGCTGTATTACCAGACCTGACAGTAATTTGTGTGTGTGTGTGTGTCTGTTTGTCTGTCTGTGTGTTTGTGACTGTGTGTGCTCAGAACTCACCTATAGTAGTCTCAGAGCAAGGAAGGCAAGGGAGCCAGCCTCAACTTCAACTTATGTACAGAGAACCTAGCTGGTTAGGGCAAGCCAGCTAGCCCAGATTCTGGCTAAGCAAGAATGCATATGCAAAGGGACTCTCATGTCTCGCTCTCCTGAGCTCCCAATTCAATCTCATGCCTCACTATCATCCGAACACTGCCAATGGGGGAAGCTGGGGAACCCCTCAGAATTCATGGGCAGGACCCTGTCCAGTCACGTGTGGCTGCATACTCAGCCTCCAGGCTCTCAGTCCACTTCTCAGTGGAAAGCATATTACAAGGCCAGAAAGAACCCAGAAAGAGCTGTGTCTCAACATAGATGGGAACTGTGTTTGACCGAACAATAGTGGATGAACCGGCCCCTTACATCTCCCCTTTGAGTCCTGCTAAGGCAATTGCTCCTGTGGCCTCACAATCTCTGATCATGGTGTCCTGGTGTCCACACATCACACTCAGAGATATTCCCCGAAGTAGGCATCCATGAGTGTCCCATACATAGTCGCTATGCTTGCAGGAAGCAGAAACTCCCCAGGCCCTTGTTATGGAGAGACAAAAGGAAGATGGATGCCTCCATTGGCTGAATTAGGAGTTTCCAGTGGAGATCACAGCCCCGCCCCTCACCTTAGGGCCTGGCTGCTGCTAACAAAAGCTATTGGAAACACCTGGTACCACTTGGGACCTGAGGACATAATACTCAGGAAACCCTCCAGGAGCTAGCAGGCTGGCAGACCTCCTGACCCCAGGATAGCTGTGCTCCTAGTTGGGAGGGCATTCTGGCCAGAGGTGAGAATATTCCCTAGATACAAGAAAGAACTTCAGGTTTCAAAAGGATTTGAAACCCCATGAGGCACTTGGAAAAGACATTTAACAGCCATCAAAACACCCTCTTCAGAACCCTGGAAGCTTCCGTTTTGCGTGGAAAATCTGTACACTAGTGTGGACATCAGTACCACAGACACTTTACATTCGGCCCAATAGAGGGAAAGCACAATGTGTGTGCCAGGGGGATAGAGTTTCACTTCTTTTGACCTGGGCTCTCATGGAATAAGGACAAGGATGTGGTGCAGGAAATTGAGGAGGGCTACATTTAGGCTGAATTTCCGCCTCAGGGCCCTGAAGAATGGGAGTCAAGCACAGAGGGCCTGGACAGCTGCATCTGGAGATGGACATATGCCTGTTACCTGCAGCAGTAATGCTGTCTCCTCAGTTCCCCAATGTACTATGCCATATGCAGGAAACTTAATAATCCAAAGGCCAAAGAAAGGAAAATTTCAACACCAGGAAGTCCGAGTTAATGATGCATGCACTGACTTCCATAAGGGCCCAGTGAAGAAGGCACATAGAGACAGTCAGAGAGACAGGATGACAGAGACAGAAAAGGACTGAAATTTTGGCCCTCTGTTGATCTGAACCAGAGCACTGAAGACAAACCCTCCATGCCCATGCATGCTAGTTACAAGGGGCATTGTTATTTTATGTTTGTGGGGAAAGGTTATACTTAGTACATCTAGGTCTTAGCCCAGTCTGAGAAGCAACACTTGGCCTGCAGCCCACTCTCCAAAACTGCCCTTGTCTCTCCAATTTTGAATTATTCTTAATGATGCTCCAGCCACGATGGAGGCTGGCGAATTACAACTCCCTGGTCCAGGCTCAGACTGTCCTGTGTTCAGGGTACTGAACTATGTCTATTTCTTCTTTGATTTACAGTTTTGTGATAGGACTCGGTGGACAAAAAGAGCAAGAGGGAAGTAGATGATTTGGCAGCAGTAGTTTGTGTTGAGAGAGATTTGTAGAGTGATAAGAGGTATACGAATGGCTCTGTGAGATGTGTCTCAAGACTGTGGCTCAGAAGGGCCAGGTGTGTCCGCATTACTACCCTAATCCAGAGGTGTGCAGGACTCTAGATAAAAATATTTTCAGATCTCTACATGTTACATATATATATATATATATATATATATATATATATAATTATATGTATATCTAGAGAGAGAGACAGAGAGAGAGAGAACGAGACACGAAATGGAATGCTGTGAGGATCTTAACAAGGAAAGCATTATCCTGAGTAGCCCATTTGAAGTAGTGGAATATTTACTTTTTCTTTTTTTACTTTCTATTTTCTTGATTATTCACTGGAATAAATAGACAGGGATTGAGAGGGAAGGGAGGGAGAGAGAGTTTGAGACACAGAGAGAGACACCTGCAGCACTTCTGCACCACTTGTAAAGATTTCCCCTGGCAGGTGGGGACCAGGGTGTTGAAGCCCAGTCCTCCTGCATTGTAACATGAGTGCTTAACTGGGTGTGGCACCACCTGCTACCCTTGATGGGACACTTTTTTTTAGCAATGAAAAGGAATTCTCGTGGCAAGGTAATAAATAAATGAAGAAGTAAATAAAAGTGCATTTACATTAACTCAGTGGAAACACACATGGACATATACGTCTCTGTTACCTGTATTACTTCTTTATTTATGGATTGATTGCCTCAAGGGTTTATTGCCACAGCTCAGTGCCTGCGCCACAAATAATCCACAGCTCCTGCACTCCATTTGTTCCCCTTTCGCTGCCCTTATTGCTTGGTCACTGTGGTGGTTATTGTTGTTGTTGTTGTTGTTCCTGACCGTGTATCTAACAGACACAAAAGGAGAGAGCAGAGGAAATACAGAGTGGGAGAGAAAGATAGAGCTCCTAAAGACCTGCTTCACCCCCTGTAAAGCGACTCCCCTGCAGGTGACGGTCTGGGGGCCAGACCCCAGATCCTTCCACCTGTCCCCACTTTTCGTGAGCGCCACAAGCCCTTAACCCTCTGACATACCGCCAAACCTCCCTGGATTTACTTTTGAAGGCAATATGACCTGCCTCGTTTTGAATCCTCATTATCCTGAGGGTCAGTCCTGGAGACAGTGTCATGACACGACACACAGAGATCTCTGGTATCAGAGAGCACCTGGAACAGCAGCTGGAGCTCTAGTGACAGGGCAGGAGCAACTCCCCATCCACCCTCCACGGAGTCCACCTGCCTGCATTTTGGTCCTTTTTCCTCCAAAAAAGATTTTTCCCTTTTTTCACTGAGAAACAGGCAGCAGACAGGTTACCCAGGCAGGGGAAAAAAGAAATAAAAAGCCTTTTTTTTTTTTTTTACAGAAGTGAATGACCATCTTCTGGTAAGTACAGGTTTTGAACCTGAAAACTCTGTCTGTCTGTCTCCTAGTCCACAGAAGAGCCACTAGCCCAGCCAGATATCATGCTCAGATGGGGTGTTTTTGCCAGTCAAAAGTCTGCACAGCGCACTAGGTATTGGGCGGCCTGAGACCCAAATGTTACAAATGTTACATGACCCAAATGTTACATGTTACATGCTACAGCATGAAAAAAAGACTCTTGACCACCTTGGAGCAAATGGACTGGGGGCGAGAGGAGCTGTTTGCATGTCTGCACTGCTCATGCCCAGGTGTCTGTGGGGGGCCGTTGAAGAGGCTGTAAGGGGACTAGGGGGCAGAAGGAGACTGAGAGGCAGGCTGCAGGCTGAGGAGCCCTTGAGTGTGTGCAGGGCTGTGTGTGTGGGTGTGGTGGCAGAGGGTTAGGAAAGGTCCCCCTGCTGGATGGTGAGAAGGCAGCTGGGCTGGCCCTGGGCCCCCAGGGCTTAAGGACAGAAGCAGGGAGGCAGTAAAGTAGCGCAGGTAGGCACACAGTAGATGTTAGTTGGGGAGCGGGGGACAGAGGGCAAGGAGAAAGGGGGCATCCTTGAGGAGGGCTCTGGACTAGAGAGTGGCTGCAGCTGGAGGCATGGAAGGTCCCAGGAATCAGAGACTGACAGGAACAGATTCCTGTAACCACCCACTGGATAGAAGCTGCAGCAGCCAGAGCAGCAGCCCTGGCTTTCCTAAGCCAAAGGCCCTGAGTGAGTACCTCTGAGGATTAGGAAGAGGAGGATGAGGTGGAGGAGGATGAGGTGGAGGAGGAGGAGGAGGAGTAGGAGGAAGAAGAGGAGGAAGAAGAGGAGGAGGAGGAGGAGGGTCAGGAGGGAAGCTTTCAGTAGGCAACAGGATTAATAGAGGCCTCCACTAAGGAGGCAAGTGTCCAGGCAGGCACCCACCAACCCTCAGGGGCAGCTCAGGGCACCCAGGGACCTGGTGTGGGTATCTCTGGGGCAGGGACTGTCAGTCAGTCAGCAAGACTGTGTGTCAGTGCACATGGAGGGACAGGGGCCTGGCGGACCTTGGTCCCCAGCCCTGGTCTCTCAGATGCCAGCCTCATGCCCAGACACACACCAATCTGCCCATAGCCCCTTGGCCCGGCCGACCAGCACCTGCTTTGGCCTGGGGCTCTGGCTCTGGTGGCTGGCCACCACCCCTCAGGTCAAGTTCAGGGTGGGGGTCATGGCTGCTGGTCAACTGGATGGGCGGGGTCCCCGAGACCTAGCAACCACAGGAGCCCTCTGTGATGTCCTAGCCCCTGGCAATCTTTGCTGGCCACACTGGCACTGGGCAGCCCAACTTCCCTGCCACTAGGTCAGGCAACAGCGCCCAGATGCCTGGGCCCTGGCACAGAGGGATGGAACGATGGGAAGACAGTGCTGACTGACGAGGGACCTCAGAGCTGGCAGCCAAGAGAAGACAGGTGGAGGTGCGCCTGGGATCCAGGGAGCCCAGGCCAGAGCTGCCTGCATGCCTGCCTGCCTTCCTGGATGTCTGTATGCTGCCTTTGTCCAGGGAGGTTTCTCAGGTCCCCTCCACTCCTGTCCTCTCCTGTCCTCTCCTGTCCTCACCATCCTCTCCCCTCTCATCTCCTCTGCACTTTGCTTCTCTCCTTTGTCTGTCATCTCTTTCAGGTGCCCTGCTCACCAGCTCCAGCACTTGTGATGATTCTCCAGTGACATCTGTTTGCACCCCCTTCCACCCCCTGCCTGCCCCTGATGTGACCCAGCTCACAGGGTCTCCGGCTCACCCCACCCACACCCACACGCCCCAACACATTCCCTGGTCCAGCCCCTCTGCCCTATTCAGCCAAACTGGCCCCTTTGCAAGCTACCTGTGCATCGTTGATTGTCTTCACCATTCAAGGAGAGATCTCCTTTCGAACTTAGCTTGGTTGTCTGGTGGATGGATGGATGGATGGATGCATTTATGGATGGATGGATGGATGAATGGATGGAAGGATAGATGGATGGGTGGGTGGATGGATGGATGGACTGGTCAATGGATTGGTTTTGTAGAGGCAGAGTACCATCTAGGTGTACTGGAGACCGCTGGTGTCAGATCCTTAGTCAATGTCAAATGTAATACATTAATTCATCAATAACAAATATGAATAAGCACCTAAATAAATAAATAAATATAAAAACTGGGTTAAAAAATTCATGGCGTCTTTGCCTTTCTGCATATGGAATGCTGTGAGGATCTTAACAAGGAAAGCATTGTCCTGAGTAGCCCATTTGAAGTAGTGGATTATTTCCTTTTCTTTTTTCTTTTTTTACTTTCTATTATCTTGATTATTCACTGGAATAAATAGACAGGAATTGAGAGGGAAGGTAGGCAGAGAGAGTTTGAGACACAGAGAGAGACACCTGCAGCACTTCTGCACCACTTGTAAAGATTTCCCCTGGCAGGTGGGGACCAGGGTGTTGCAGCTCAGTCCTCCTGCATTGTAACATGAGTGCTTAACTGGGTGTGGCACCACCTGGTACCCTTGATGGGACACTTTTTTTAGCAATGAAAAGAAATTCTCGTGGCAAGGTAATAAATAAATGAAGAAGTAAATAAAAGTGCATTTACATTAACTCAGTGTAAACACACAGGGACATATACGTCTCTGTTACCTGTATTACTTATTCATTTATGGATTGATTGCCTCAAGGGGTTATTGCCACAGCTCAGTGCCTGCACCACGAATAATCCACAGCTCCTGCACTCCATTTGTTCCCCTTTCGCTGCCCTTGTTGCTTGGTGACTGTGGTGGTTATTGTTGTTGTTGTTGTTGTTCCTGACCGTGCATCTGACAGACACAAAAGGAGAGAGCAGAGGAAATACAGAGTGGGAGAGAAAGATAGAGCTCCTAAATACCTGCTTCACCCCCTGTAAAGCGACTCCCCTGCAGGTGGCGTTCTGGGCGCCAGACCCCAGACCCTTCCACCTGTCCCCTCTTTTCGTGAACGCCACAAGGCCTTAACCCTCTGACATACCGCCAAACCTCCGTGGATTTACTTTTGAAGGTAAAATGACCTGCCTCTTTTTGAATCTCATTATCCTGAGGGTCAGTCCTGGAGACAGTGTCATGACATGACACACGGAGATCTCTGGTATCAGAGAGCACCTGGAACAGCAGCTGGGGCTCTATTGCCAGGGCAGGAGCAACTCCCCATCCACCGTCCACGGAGTCCACCTGCCTGCATTTTGGTCCTTTTCCTTCCAAAAAAGATCTTTCCCTTTTTTCATTGAGAAACAAGCAGCAGACAGGTTACCCTGGCAGGGGGAATAATAAATAAATAAAAAGCCTTTTTTTTTTTTTTTTTTTTTTACAGAAGTGAATGACCATCTTCTGGGAAGTACAGGTTTTGAACCTGAAAACTCTGTCTGTCTGTGTCCTAGTCCACAGAAAGAGCCACTAGCCCAGCCAGATCTCATGCTCAGATGGGGTGTTTTTGCCAGTCAAAAGTCTGCACAGCACATTAGGAATTGGGCGGCCTGAGACCCAAATGTTTCATTGTAGAATTCCTGTCTATTTAAAAGTTTCTCAAAATACAAACTGAATCTTTTTAATATATAGGCTACGTATTTGATATGTGGACTCTCTCAAAAGCCTAGACCAAGTAGTTTAGAAGCTTCCCATAGCACAGCTATATACAAGATACTGGGTACTGTACAGCAAACCATAACAAAGGGACTTTTCAAAGTTAACCCAATTAACAAATAATGTGATAATAATATTAACTATTGATTGTCTTTTTGAACCCTAAGACAGCAGGAACCTCACATCTTCACTATAGAGCCCCTACTTCCCCCAGTCCTGGCACCCTTGGATAGGGCCCACTTTCCAGTATGCATCTCCCAATCCAAACCAAATAATATTGCATCCACCGATCACAATCGTACCAAAGCAACGATTGCCATCTCAACATGCTTCACCTCAGACTGTATCCAGAGACTTCACGTGTGGAATGACAACCCTTCAGCTACATTACTCGGGTGAGACCTTTCCTTTAATAGTATACTCTAATTTCATCTCAGGTAGTTCACTTTCTAACAAAGTCCCATAACCTAGACATACACCAGTTTCTGTGAGAGAGAGCTTATGTGCACACATATACATAAACTACTGCAAAATATATACCTGAAAGCAGAAGTACACTAGAGTTTGCAGTGAGTACCTCCCTAACACTTCCTCTCCACTATTCCAAGCTTGGGATCCATGATTGCTCAACAAATTGTTTGGCTTCATATGTTAACTCTCTTTTCAATCACCAGGTTCCAGATGCCACCAGGATGCTGGCTAGGCTTCCCTGGATTGAAGACCCCACCAATGTGTCCTGGAGCTCAGCTTCCCCAGAGACACACCTTACTAGGGAAAGAGAGAGGCAGACTGGGAGTATGGACCGACCAGTCAACGCCCATGTTCAGTGGGGAAGCAATTACAGAAGCCAGACCTTCTACCTTCTGCAACCCTCAACGACCCTGGGTCCATGCTCCCAGAGGGCTAGAGAATGGGAAGGCTATCATGGGAGGGGGTGGGTTATGGGGATTGGGTGGTGGGAATTGTGTGGAGTTGTACCCCTCCTACCTTATGCTTTTGTTCACTAATCCTTTCTTAAATAAAAAATTAAAAAAAAAACATTAATTCATCAATAACAAAAATGAATAAGCACATAAATTAATAAATAAATAAATAAATAAATATAAAAACTGGGTTAAAAATACATGGCGTCTTTGCCTTTCTGCATATGGTATGCTGTGAGGATCTTAACAAGGAAAGCATTGTCCTGAGTAGCCCATTTGAAGTAGTGGAATATTTCCTTTTCCTTTTTCTTTTTTTACTTTCTATTTTCTTGATTATTCACTGTAATAAATAGACAGGAATTGAGAGGGAAGGGAGGGAGAGAGAGTTTGAGACACAGAGAGAGTCACCTGCAGCACTTCTGCACCACTTGTAAATATTTCCCGTGGCAGGTGGGGACCAGGGTGTTGAAGCCCAGTCCTCCTGCATTGTAACATGAGTGCTTAACTGGGTGTGGCACCACCTGGTACCCTTGATGGGACACTTTTTTTTAGCAATGAAAAGATATTCTCGTGTCAAGGTAATAAATAAATGAAGAAGTAAATAAAAGTGCATTTACATTAACTCAGTGGAAACACACAGGGACTTATACGTCTCTGTTACTTGTATTACTTCTTCATTTATGGATTGATTGCCTCAAGGGGTTATTGCCACAGTGTCGTATGCTTTACATTGGTTGGTTCTAGCCCTCCCCCGCCAAGAGAATTGGATCAGTCCAGTTAATTTCGTGGGCCCGCTTGGCCCCGCCCCAAACGGGACCCCGGGAGAGGGTTCCTGAGTACAAGAGTTCCAGAGTTGCAGAGTTGGAGAGTTCCTGAATTCGAGAGTAAGAGAGAGTGCTTGCGCCGCCGCAAAGAGACAGCCGAGTTCTGTTTGGTGATTAGTTTGTCTTAGTTTGTGAATCGTTGTTCCTGAATAAAGAAATACAGCTTCCCTGCCCAGCCGTGGTCTCCGCGTCTCTGTTACCCGCCGTGAAGCTAGCCGGCCCGGCAAGAGCCTCCGAAATTTTAACAACAAATGGCGCCCACGTGGACCTGACATGCGCATCTCTCAGATAAGTAAAGACAATTTGGTTACCTATGCACTATGGCCTTCTCTTCTGCTTGTGAAGAGATCTCCAAAGGCCTCTGCTTTTTCTTCACGAGACTGTTTTGCTGTTTCTGGAACATTCATCTCTGGACCAGTCTGTGGTTTCCACTCGCTCGTGCGAACTCAGAACAGCCAGCGGGAAGAGCCAGCGGGCGGGAGGCGAGGCACGGAGCTGCCGTTTCCACCTGGTTAAACAGCCAGCCAGCCGGCTGAGCCCAGACAACCCCGCGCACCGCGCCCGCAGCCCCGCAGCCCCGCAGCCCGCAGGAGGCCTACACCAGCACACAAAAGCCCCAGGAGCCCTATGCCAACACGCAAGAGCCCGATGCCTCCACGCTAGAGCCCGAGGCCAACACGCAGGAGCCCGAGGCCAGCGCACAGGAGCCGGCTCTCCACCGCGTGGCACAGGGCACTGGACGTGTGATCCCTCCACGCTGCTCGGCCACTGCGAACAGGGCAACAGACAAGGCAGGGCCATGGGGCAGGGCCGCGGTGGCCCATCATGGCCGCCACCCCTGGGCACCAAGGCTCACGCCTTCAACAAAGATGGCCTGCCAGCCCTCTTTCTATAAATTCTGGAACCATCCCGGGCCTCCCGAACCCCCGGGCTCCCTGCCGAAACTGGGCACACGAGATCTCCAGCCGCCGGTCCGGTCTGAAGGCAGACAAGCTGGAGTACGCAGAGATTTGTGCAGAGATCGCAACCTGCAATTCCTAGAAGTGGAGCTGCTCGGGAATGGAGCTGCGCGGGAAGCCACCTCCGGATGGTGAACCCCCCCCCAACAACTAAGACAGTATAGATTTAAATTTGTGTTTAAAATGACATGTCTTCGTAACAAAGGTTTCTCTCCTTGTGTATTAATGACCATGTTTATGTGTATGTTTAAAGTTTGGTAAACAGTAGCTTTAAGGCTAAATTCTTACTAGTCAAAGTTAAATGAAAAAGGTTTTCAATGTAATTCTCATAAAGATAAAATTAACTTACATTTAAAGTATGAGGTAAAAATTAGTTAACAATCAATATATTTTAACTAAGTTGGTCTAAACAAAAGGTTAAATAGACTTGTTGATATGTAAAACACTACCTTCTCTATTAGAAATGGTAGATCGCACAATGGCTATGCTAATTATTCTCATGCCTGAGGTTTCCTCTCTGGCCCACACCTAGGGTGTGTCTCCATCTTGAATGGGTGTAACAAAAGGTTAAAAGACGTTGTTGATATGTAAAAGTCTCAAATTCCTTCTCTATTAGAAACCTTGGATCTTGCAGTAGATATGCTAATAACAAGTTTTGTTTCATAGTAAGTAAGTTGCAGCCAGCTGCCTGTGGGACTCTAGGCCGTTCCCCGCCCCCATGCAATTGCCCATCGAGGTAAGTAGCCCCCCAGAGGCAAGAAATGTTTTTTTTTTCAGATATGGCCCCCTCAGGCCTTCCCTTGGCAACATGCTGGTTTCTGTTATATATGTTTCTGTTCACCCCACACCCTTAATACTATACTCATTTAGTTAAAAAGAAAAGGGGGAATTGTCGTATGCTTTACATTGGTTGGTTCTAGCCCTCCCCCGCCAAGAGAATTGGATCAGTCCAGTTAATTTCGCGGGCCCGCTTGGCAACGCCCCAAAGGGGACCCCGGGAGAGGGTTCCTGAGTACAAGAGTTCCAGAGTTGCAGAGTTGGAGAGTTCCTGAGTTCGAGAGTAAGAGAGAGTGCTTGCGCTGCCTCAAAGAGACAGCCGAGTTCTGTTTGGTGATTAGTTTGTCTTAGTTTGTAAATCGTTGTTCCTGAATAAAGAAATACAGCTTCCCTGCCCAGCCGTGGTCTCCGCGTCTCTGTTACCCACCGTGAAGCCAGCCAGCCCGGCCAGAGCCGTCCGAAATTTTAACAACACCACAGCTCAGTGCCTGCGCCACGAATAATCCACAGCTCCTGCACTCCATTTGTTCCCCTTTCGCTGCCCTTGTTGCTTGGTCACTGTGGTGGTTATTGTTGTTGTTGTTGTTGTTGTTAAGGACCATGCATCTGACAGACCCAAAAGGAGAGAGCAGAGGAAGTAGAGTGGGAGAGAAAGATAGAGCTACTAAAGACCTGCTTCACCCCCTGTAAAGCGACTCCCCTGCAGGTGGTGGTCTGAGGGCCAGACCCCGGATCCTTCCACCTGTCCCCTCTTTTGGTGAGTACCACAAGCAACTAACCCTCTGACATACCGCCAAACCTCCCTGTATTTACTTTTGAAGGCAATATGACCTGCCTCGATTTGAATCCTCATTATCCTGAGGGTCAGTCCTGGAGACAGTGTCAAGACATGACACACAGAGATCTCTGGTATCAGAGAGCATCTGGAACAGCAGCTCTCTTCACCATTCAAGGAGAGATCTCCTTTTGTACTTAGATTGGTTGACTGGTGGGTGGATGGATGGATGGATGGATGGGTGGATGGATGGATGGACAGGTCAATGGACCGGTTTTGTAGAGGCAGAGTACCATCTAGGGGTACTGGAGACCGATGGTGTCAGATCCTTAGTCAATGTCAAATGTAAAACATTAATTCATCAATAAGAAAAATGAGTAAGCACCTAAATAAATAAATAAATAAATAAATAAATAAATAATCTAGGTTAAAAATACATGTCGTCTTTGCCTTTCTGCATATGGAATGCTGTGAGGATCTTAACAAGGAAAGCATTTTCCTGAGTAGCCAATTTGAAGTCGTGGAATATTTCCTTTTACTTTTTCTTTTTTTCCTACTATTTTCTTGATTATTCCCTGGAAGAAATAGACAGGAATTGAGAGGGAAGGGAGGGAGAGAGAGTTTGAGACACAGAGATAAACACCTGCAGCACTTCTGCACCACTTGTAAAGATATCCCCCTGAATTGTAACATGAGTGCTTAACTGGGTTTGGCACCACCTGGTACCCTTGAAGGGACACTTTTTTTTTTTTTAGCAATGAAAATAAATTCTTGTGGCAAGGAAATAAATAAATGAAGAAATAAATAAAAATGCATTTACATTAACTCTGTGGAAACTCACATTGACATATACATCTCTGTTACCTGTATTACTTACTCATTGATTGATTGATTGCCTCAAGGGGTTATTGCCTCAGCTCAGTGCCTGCGCCACGAATAACCCACAGCTCCTGCACTCCATTTGTTCCCCTTTCGCTGCCCTTGTTGCTTGGTCACTGTGGTGGTCATTGTTGCGGTTGTTGATGTTCTTACTGACACTTGCATCAGACAGAGAGAAAACGAGATAGCAGGGGAAATACAGAGTGGGGGAGAAACATAGAGCTCCTAAAGACCTGCTTCACCCCCTGTAAAGCGACTCCCATGCAGGTGGGGTTCTGGGCGCCAGACCCCAGACCCTTCCACCTGTCCCCTCTTTACGTGAGTGCCACAAGGCCTTAACCCTCTGACATACCGCCAAACCCCCCTGGATTTACTTTTGAAGGCAATATGACCTGCCTAATTTTGAATCTCATTATCCTGAGGGTCAGTCCTGGAGACAGTGTCATGACACGACACACGGAGATCTCTTGTATCAGAGAGCACCTGGAACAGCAGCTGGGGCTCTAGTGCCAGGGCAGGAGCAACTCACCATCCACCCTCCACGGAGTCCACCTGCCTGCATTTTGGTCCTTTTCCCTCCAAAAAAGATATTTCAGTTTTTTTCACTGAGAAACAAGCAGCAGACAGGTTACCCAGGCAGGGGGAAAAATAAATAAATAAAAAGCCTTTTTTTTTTTTTTAACCGTAGCAAATGACCATCTTCTGGGAAGTACAGGTTTTGAACCTGAGAACTCTGTCTGTCTCCTAGTCCACAGAAAGATCCACTAGTCCAGCCAGATCTCATGCTCAGATGGGGTGTTTTTGCCAGTCAAAAGTCTGCACAGCGCACTAGGGATTGGGCGGCCTGAGACGCAAATGTCACATTGTAGATGGACTGTTTGCAGTTCTTGCTCCCCAGGACATTGGACTTTCTCAACTCCCTCACCTACAGCATGAAAAACAGATTCTTGACCAACCTTAGAGCAAATGGAGTGGGGGTGAGTGGAGCTTGTTGCATGTCTGCGCTGCTCATGCCCAGGTGTATGTGGGGCACCGTGGCAGAGGCTTTAAGGGGGCTAGCGGGCAGAAGGAGAATGTTTGAGCGGCAGGCTGCAGACAGGGTAGCCCGTGAGTGTGTGCAGGGCTGTGTGTGTGGGTGTGGTGGCAGGGGGTTAGGGCAGGTCCCCCTGCTGGATGGTGAGATGGGAGCTGGGCTGGCCCTGGGCCCCCAGGGATGAAGGGCAGAAGCAGGATGCAGTAAAGTAGCGCAGGGAGGCACACAGTAGATGTTAGTTGGGGAGCTGGGGGACAGAGGGCAAGGGGAAAGGGGGCATCCTAGAGGAGGGGTCTGGACTAGAGAGTGGGGGGAGCTGGAGGCATGGAAGGTCCCAGGAATCAGGGACTGACAGGAACAGATTCCTGCACCCACCCACTGGATAGAAGCTGCAGCAGCCAGAGCACCAGCCCTGGCTTGCCTAGGGCAAGGGCCTGAGTGACTCCCTCTGTGGATGAGGAAGAGTAGGAGGAGGTGGAGGAGGAGGAGGAGGAGGAAGAGGAGGAAGAGGAGGAGGAAGAAGAGGAGGAGGAGGAGGTGGGTCAGGAGGACAGCTGTCAGAAGGCACCGGGATTAGTAGAGGCCTCCATTCAGGCCCCCACCAACCCTCAGGGGCAGCTCAGGGAAACCAGGGACCTGGTGTGGGTATCTCTGGGACAGGGACTGTCAGCCAGTTAGCAAGACTGTGTGTCAGTGCACATGGTGGGACAGGGGCCTGGCGGACCTTGGTCCCCAGCCCTGGGATGTCAGATGCCAGCCCCTTGCCCAGATACACACCAATCTGCCCATAGCCCCTTGGCCCTGCCGACCTCCACCTGCTTTGGCCTGGGGCTCTGGCTCTGGTGGCTGGCCACTACCCCTCAGATCAAATTCAGGGTGTGGGTCATGGCTGCTGGTCAACTGGATGGGCCGGGTCCCCGTGGCCTAGCAACCACCGGAGCTTTCTGTGATGTCCTATCCCATGGCATTCTGTGCTGGCCACACTGGCACTGGGCAGCCCAACTGCCCTGCCACTAGGTCAGCCAGCAATGCTCAGACGCCTGAGCCCTGGCACAGAGGGACAGAAGGATGGGAAGACAATGCTGACAGACGAGGGACCTCAGGCCTGGCAGCCAAGAGAAGACAGGTGGAGGTGTGCCCGGGATCCAGGGAGCCCAGGCCAGAGTTGCCTGCATGCCTGCCTGCCTTTCTGGATGTCTGTATGCTGCCTTTGTCCAGGTAGGTTTCTCAGGTCCCCTCCACTCCTGTCCTCTCCTGTCCTCTCGTGTCCTATCCTGTCCTCACCATCCACTCCCCTCTCCTCTCCTCTGCACTTTGCTTCTCTCCTTTGTCTGTCTTCTCTTAGGGGTTCCCTGATCAACAGCTCCAGCACTTGTGATGGTTTTCCAGTGACAGCTGTTCGCAACCCCTTCCACCCCCTCCCTGCCCCTGACATGACTCACCACCCAGGGTCTCAGGCTCACCCCACCCACACCCACACCCCCCAACACATACCGTGGTTCAGCCCCTCTGCCCTATTCAGACGAACTGGCCCCTTTGCAACCTACTTATGCACGTGGTTTGTCCTCAGCATTCAAGCAGAGATCTCCTTTTATACTTAGCTTGTTTGACTGGTGGATGGATGGATGGATGGATAGCTGTATGGATAGCTGGATGGGTGGATGGATGGATGGACAGGTCAATGGATTGGTTTTGTAGAGGCAGAGTACCATCTAGAGGTACTTGATACCACTGGTGTCAGAGACCTAGTCTATGTCAAATGGAAAACATGAATTCATCAATAACAAAAATGAATAACCACCTAAATAAATAAATAAATATAAAAACTGTGTTAAAAAATACATGGCGTCCTTGCCTTTCTGCATATGATATGCTGTGAGGATCTTAACAAGAAAAGCATTGTCCTGGGTAGCCACTTTGAAGTTGTGAAATATTTCATTTTCCTGTTTCTTTTTTGACTTTCCATTTTCTTGATTATTTATTGGAATAAACAGACAGGAATTGAGATGGAAGGGAGGGAGAGAGCGATTGATACACAGAGAGAGACAGCTGCAGCACTTCACCACTTGTAAAGATTTCCCCCGGCAGGTGCGGACGAGGGTCTTGAAGCCCAGTACTCCTGCATTGTAACATAAGTGCTTAACTGAGTGTGCACCATCTGGTACACTTGATGGGACACTGTATTTAGCAAGGAAAAGAAATTCTCATGGCAAGGTAATAAATAAATAAATGAAGAAATAAACAAGGGCCAAGGGCCCTGAGTGAGTCCCTCTGAGGATGAGGAAGAGGAGGAGGAGGTGCAGGAGGAGGAGTAGAAGGAGGAGGAGGAAGAGAAGGAGTATGAAGAGGAGGAGGAGGAGGAGAGGCAGGAGGGCACTTGTCAGTAGGCAATGGGATTAATAGAGGCCTCCATTACGGAGGCATGTGTCCAGGCAGGCACCCACCAACCCTCAGGGGCAGCTAAGGGCTCCCAGTGACTGGTGTGGGTATCTCTAAGGCAGGGATTGCCAGTCACTCAGCAAGACTGTGTTCAGTGCACATGGAGGGACAGGGGCTTGGCGGACCTTGGTCCCCAGCCCTGGGATGTCAGATGCCAGCCCCTTGCCCAATCACACACCAATCTGCCCATAGCCCCTTGGCCCGGCCGAACTGCACCTGCTTTGGCCTGGGGCTCTGGCTCTGGTGGGTGGCCACCACCCTTCAAGTCAAGTTCAGGGTGGGGGTCATGGCTGCTGGTCAACTGGTTGGGCGGGGTCCCCGTGGCCTAGCAACCACAGGAGCCCTCTGTGATGTCCTAGCCCCTGGCATTCTGTGCTGGCCACACTGGCACTGGGCAGCCCAACTGCCATGCCACTAGGTCAGCCAGCAGCGCCTAGACACCTGGGCCCTGGCACAGAGGGACGGAAGGATGGGAAGACAGTGCTGACCGACGAGGGACCTCAGGGACCTCTGGCAGCCAAGAGAAGACAGGTGGAGGTGTGCCCGGGATCCAGAGAGCCCAGGCCAGAGCTGCCTGCATGCCTGCCTACCTTCCTGGATGTCTTTATGCTGCCTTTGTCCAGGTAGGTTTCTCAGGTCCCCTCCACTCTTGTCCTCTCCTGTCCTCACCATCCACTCCCCTCTCCTCTCCTCTGCACGTTGCTTCTCTCCTTTGTCTGTCCTCTCTTCCGGGTGTCCAGCTCAACAGCTCCAGCACTTGTGATGGTTCTCCAGTGACAGCTGTTCGCAACCCCTTCCACCCCCTGCCTGCCCCTGATGTGACCCAGCTCACAAGGTCTCCGGCTCACCCCACCACACCCACACCCCCCAACACATTCCCTGGTTCAGCCCCTCTACCCTATTCAGCCAAACAGGCCCCTTTGCAACCTACATATGCATCGTTGTTTCTCTTCACCATTCAAGGAGAGATCTCCTTTTGTACTTAGATTGGTTGACTGGTGGATGGATGGATGGATGGATGGATTGTGGGTGGATGGATAGCTGGAGGGATAGCTGGATGGGTGGATGGATGGATGGACAGGTCAATGGATGGTTTTGTAGAGGCAGAGTACCATCTAGGGGTACTTGAGACGATTGGTGTCAGAGCCCTAGTCTATGTCCAATGGAAAACAGGAATTTTTCAATAACAAAAATGAATAACCACCTAAATAAATAAATAAATATAAAAACTGGGTTAAAAAATACATGGCGTCTTTGCCTTTCTGCATATGGTATGCTGTGAGGATGTTAACAAGGAAAGCATTGTCCTGAGTAGCCCCTTTGAAGTAGTGGAATATTTCACTTTCCTTTTTCTTTCTTGACATTCCATTTTCTTGATTATTTATTGGAATAAAAAGACAGGAATTGAGAGGGAAGGAAGGGATAGAGAGTTTGAGACACAGAGAGAGACACCTGCAGCACTTCTGCACCACTTGTAAAGATTTCCCTAGGCAGGTGGGGACCAGGGTCTTGAAGGCCAGTCCTCCGGCATTGTAACATGAGTGCTTAACTCGGTGTGGCACCACCTGCTACCCTTGATGGGACACTGTTTTTAGCAAGGAAAAGAAATTCTCATGGCAAGGTAATAAATAAAGAAATGAAGAAGTAAATAAAAGTGCATTGACATTAACTCAGTGGAAACACACAGGGACATATACATCTCTGTTACCTGTATTACTTATTCATTGATTGATTGATTGCCTCAAGGGGTTATTGACACAGCTCAGTGCCTGCGCCACGAATAATCCACAGCTCCTGCACTCCATTTGTTCCCCTATCGTTGCCCTTGTTGCTTGGTCACTGTGGTGGTTATTGTTGCTGTTGTTGTTCTTACTGACACTTGCATCGGACAGAGAGAAAAGGAGAGAGCAGGGGAAATACAGAGTGTTGAGAAAGATAGAGCCACTAAAGACCTGCTTCACCCCATGTAAAGCGACTGCCCTGCAGGTGGGGGTCCGGGCGCCAGACCCCAGACACTTCCACCTGTCCCCTCTTTTCGTGAGCGCCACAAGCCCTTAACCCTCTGACATACCGCAAAACCTCCCTGCATTTACTTTTGAAGGCAATATGACCTGCCTCGTTTTGAATCCTCATTATCCTGAGGATCAGTCCTGGAGACAGTGTCATGACACGACACACGGAGATCTCTGGTATCAGAGAGCACCAGAAACAGCAGCTGGGGCTCTAGTGCCAGGGCAGGAGCAACTCCCCATACACCCTCCATGGAGTCCACCTGCCTGCATTTTGGTCCTTTTCCCTCCAAAAAAGATTTTTCCCTTTGTTCACTGAGAAGCAGGCAGCAGACAGGTTACCCAGGCAGGGGAAAAAAATAAATAAAAAGCTTTTTTTTTTTTTTTAACCATACCGAATGACCATCTTCTGGGAGGTACAGGTTTTGAACCTGAAAACTCTGTCTGTCTATCTCCTAGTCCACAGAAAGTGACACTAGCCCAGCCAGATCTCATGCTCAGATGGGATGTTTTTGCCTGTCAAAGGTCTGCACAGCACACTAGGGTTTGGGCGGCCTGAGACCCAAATGTTACATTGTAGATGGACTGTTTGCAGTCCTTGCTCCCCAGGACATTGGACTGTCTCAACTCCCTCCCCTAAAGCATGAAAAAAGACTCTTGACAACCTTGGAGTAAATGGACTGGGGGCGAGGGGAGCTGGTTGCATGTCTGTGCTGCTCAAGCCCAGGTGCCTGTGGGGGGCCGTGGCAGAGGCTTTAAGGGGGCTAGGGGGCAGAAGGAGAATGTTTGAGATGCAGGCTGCTGACAGGGGAGCCCGTGAGTGTGTGCAGGGCTGTGTGTGTGGGTGTGGTGGCAGGGGGTTAGGGCAGGTCCCCCTGCTGGATGGTGAGATGGCAGCTGGGCTGGCCCTGGGCCCCCAGGCTGAAGGGCAGAAATAGGGTGGCAGTAAAGTAGCGCAGGGAGGCACACAGTAGATGTTAGTTGGGGAGCTGGGGGACAGAGGGCAAGGGGAAAGGGGGCATCCTTGAGGAGGGGTCTGGACTAGAGAGTGGGGGGAGCTGGAGTCATGGAAGGTCCCAGGAACCAGAGAATGACAGGAACAGATTCCTGCACCCACCCACTGGATAGAAGCTGCAGCAGCCATAGCAGCAACCCTGGCTTGCATAGGCCAATGGCCCTGAGTGAGTCCCTCTGAGGATGAGGAAGAGGAGGAGGAGGTGGAGGAGGAGGAGGAGGAGGAGGAGGAAGAAGAGGAGTAGGAGTATGAGGAGGAGCAGGAGTGCAGTTGTCAGTAGGCAACTGGATTAATAGACGCCTCCATTACTGAGGCAGGTGTCCAGGCAGGCACCCACCAACCCTTAGGGGCAGCTCAGGGCACCCAGGGACCTGGTGTGGGTATCTCTGGGGCGGGAACTGTCAGTCAGTCAGCAAGACTGTGTGTCAGTGCACATGGTGGAACAGGGGCCTGGCGGAACTTGGTCCCCAGCCCTGGGCTGTCAGATGCCAGCCCCTTGCCCAGACACACACCAATCTGCCCATAGCCCCTTGGCCCGGCCGACCTGCACCTGCTTTGGCCTGGGGCTCTGGCTCTGGTGGCTGGCCACCACCCTTCAAGTCAAGTTCAGGGTGGGGGTCATGGCTGCTGGTCAACTGGATGGGCGGGGTCCCCGTAGCCTAGCAACCACAGGAGCCCTCTGTGATGTCCTAGCCCCTGGCATTCTGTGCTGGCCACACTGACACTGGGCAGCCCAACTGCCCTGCCACTAGGTCAGCCAGCAGCGCCCTGACACCTGGGCACTGGCACAGAGGGACGGAAGGATGGGAAGACAGTGCTGACCGACGAGGGACCTCAGGGACCTCTGGCAGCCAAGAGAAGATAGGTGGAGGTGTGCCTGGGATCCAGGGAGCCCAGGCCAGAGCTGCCTGCATGCCTGCCTGCCTTCCTGGATGTCTTTATGCTGCCTTTGTCCAGGTAGGTTTCTCAGGTCCCCTCCACTCTTGTCCTCTCCTGTCCTCACCATCCACTACCCTTTCCTCTCCTCTGCACTTTGCTTCTCTCCTTTGTCCTCTCTTCCGGGTGTCCTGCTCAACAGCTCCAGCACTTGTGATGGTTCTCCAGTGACAGCTGTTCGCAACCCCTTCCACCCCCTCCCTTCCCTTGACGTGACCCAGCTCACAGGGTCTCCGGCTTCCCCATCCACACCCACACCCCCCAACACATTCCCTGGTTCAGCCCCTCTGCCCTGTTAAGCCAAACTGGCCCCTTTCCAACCTATTTATGCATCGTTGTTTCTCCTCACCATTCAAGGAGAGATCTCCTTTTGTACTTAGCTTGGTTGACTGGTGAATGGATGGATGGATGGATGGATGGACAGATGGATGGATGGATGGATAGCTGGATGGATAGCTGGATGGGTGGATTGATGGGTGGACAGTTCAATGGATTGGTTTTGTAGAGGCAGAGTACCATCTAGGGGTACTTGAGACCATTGGTGTCAGAGCCCTAGTCTATGTCAAATTGAAAACATGAATTCATCAATAATAAAAATGAATAACCACCTAAATAAATAAATAAATAAATATAAAAACAGGGTTAAAAAATACATGGCGTCTTTGCCTTTCTGCATATGGTATGCTGTGAGGATCTTACCAAGGAAAGCATTGTCCTGAGTAGCCCCTTTGAAGTAGTGGAATATTTCCTTTTCCTTTTTCTTTTTTGACTTTCTATTTTCTTGATTATTTACTTGAATAAATAGACAGGAATTGAGAGGGAAGGGAGGGATAAAGAGTTTGAGACACAGAGAGAGACACCTGTATCACTTCTGCACCACTTGTAAAGATTTCCCCCGGTAGGTGGGGACCAGTGTCTTGAAGCCCTGTCATCCTGCATTGTAACATGAGTGCTTAACTGGGTGTGGCACCACCGAAACAGGAGAAATCTACAGGCCCAGCATGGGGGTAAATAGCATAATGGTTATAGAAAGAGACTCTCATGCCTGAGGTTTCAAAATCTCAGGTTCAATCACTCGACACCATGCCCCCCCAAACACCATCTGGTGACAGAGAGAGATTGAGAGAGAGAGAGAGAGAGAAATCTACACACAGAGACCAACCAGAGCACTACTCAGCTCTGGTTTGTGGCCTGTTGTGGAATGAATCTGGCTGGCACTTTGAGGCCTCAGGGGAAAAAGTGAAGGTCTTTTGTATAACCAAAGGTTATACAACTTCTTTTGTATAAACCAAACCCCCCCCGGCCCCCCTTCCTTCCTCCCCCCATCAAGGTCTTGTTTTTTCCATAAAACAACAAGAGCTGAGACAGCATTGACAAGAATAACATTAACAACAACAACAACGGTAACAACAAGGGCAAAAAAATGGGAAAAACAACCTCCAGGAGCAGTGGATTTGTAGTGCAAGCAGGCACTGAGCACCAACCATAATACAAACAAACAGGCAAAAAAAGAAGAAAAAAAAGAAGAAAGAGAAAAGTAAAGAAAACAAGAGCTGAACAGTGCTCTGGTAAAAATTAAAACATAACATTAGTGGGAGTCCAGCAATAGCGCAGCAGGTTAAGCGCGCTTGATGCAAAGCTCAAGGACCAGAGGAAGGATCCCGCTTCGAGCCCCCGGATCCCCACCTGCAGGGGAGTCGCTTCACAGGCGGTGAACACCCTCCTAGAATGGCAACAACAGCAACAGCTACAGCAACAGCAACAGCAGTGCAGGGGGAGTGTTCTAGGAAAGGAATAGTAGACCTAAGCGTCCTTCCTCTCCCCCCTCCCCCACCCAGGTTTATGTCTGTGGTTCTTTGCCTACAGTAAGAATCCACTGCTCCTAGAGGCCATCCCCGCCCCCCCCGCTTTGTATGGCCCTGGTTGTTCATCATTACCGTTGTTATTATTGCTGTCGTTGTTGTCGGATAGGACAGAGAGAAATCCGGAGAGGAGGGGAAGACAGAGAGGGGAGAGAAAGATAGACACCTTGGGGAGGGGGTTGGGAGGGGGCTTGACTGTAGCGCTGTGTTTTGGGAGCACATGGTACAAAGTGCAAGGACCAGGGTGGGCATCCCATGTCTAGAGCCTCTCGCATGGCGGTGGGGGTGGGGGGCGGCTCGAAGAAGCTGTGAAGCGGGTCTGCAGGTCTGCTCCCTGCCATGTGTACTTAACCCTCTGCACTACCACCCAGGCCTCCCCAGTCCCTCCATTCTTTCCGGAGAGAGAGACAGAGACAGAGACAGAGAGACAGAGAGAGAGACAGAGACAGAGTACAGGGTGTGAGAAAGACATGAAAACAACACACCACTGCCTTTGGAGTTCCATATCTTTTTTTTATATTTATTTTATTTATTTATTCCCTTTTGTTGCCCTTGTTGTTTTATTGTTGTAGTTATTATTGTTGTTGTCGTTGTTGGATAGGACAGAGAGAAATGGAGAGAGGAGGGGAAGACAGAGAGGAGGAGAGAAAGATAGACACCTGCAGACCTGCTTTGCAGCCTGTGAAGCGACTCCCCTGCAGGTGGGCAGCCGATGTTCGAACCGGGATCCTTCTGCTGGTCCTTGTGCTTTGCGCCACCTGGGCTTAACCCACTTGCTACAGCCCGACTCCCAATTCCATCTCTTTTCATCCTCAGTGGTTCTCACTGTGGTTTCTTAGATTTCTTCCTATGAAATGAAAAGTTACATTGTGGTGGTCCAGAAGGTTGCGCAGTGGATAAATAAAGTATTGGACCTTCAAGGACAAGGAGGTCCTGAGTTCGACCCCTGGCAGCACAGTACCAGAGTGATGTCTGGCTCTTTCTCTGTCTCCCGTAGTATCTTTCTGCTTCAGAAATAAGTACAATCTTAAATAAAATAAAATTAAATGAAAATAAAGTGACAAACCTTTGTGTCCTGAACCCTATCACCATGTAAATGGATAGTTTTAGTGATGCCTCCATCAGAGGGCATGTGTCACGTGGTGAGGGGACTCAAGCAAGAAGGGAGAGAGTGAGAAAATAAATAATTTAAAAAGGGATGGTAGTGGTGGTGGTAGAGGAGGAGGAGGAAGGGGGGCCCAGGCAATGAATTAAAGTGAGGCAGTCAATTAATTAATTACTCAAAAATCAATTTTTTCCAGGCTCTGGGTAGGTGTATTTAGGAAACTATATACCCCTCCCAAAGGGGAGAGGGGTGAATTCTTAGAAAAGAAAGGAGAGGCCTAATCCCTCCACCTTTTCTGTGTGTGTATGCCTGTGTGTGGGGGGGATGTGTAAATGGCCTTTATACACACATGCACACACACACACACGCACCAACATCTGTGGAGTTCCACCTATTTTCATCTTTGTTGCTGTCTCGTACACTCTTAGATGTTCTCATTTTTAAATGTAAAATGATGTTTTAGTCTGAACCTTTTCTGATCACATGCAAAGAAATGGCATTTTTCTGGGTTACTCTCATCCATCTTTCTCTCTCTCCCTCCCTCCGTCCCTGCCCCACCAAAGTATTTTATTAGAGATGGGACTTAGAACAAAAAAGTGTGTGTGTGAGAGAGATAGAGAGAGAGAGAGAGAGAGAGTTGTGTATATGCCTGTCTTCCACAGTTTTCACCATTAACAAAGGAATAGGTTTATCACAGAGACTCTCATGCCTGAGTCTCCCAAGTACCAGGTTCGATTCTCCAACCCCCCAACATAAAGGAGAGTTGAACAGTGCTGGGGTGGGGTGCCAGGAGCCATTTCTCTGCTTTATAGATGATAAGCTTTGAGACAACGGAACCCATCAAGACAAATGTTAATTCCCCCCTGGGCAGGCCATTTCCCATTAGGTAAACCATTTATCAGTAATCAAGTGAGTCAAAACAAGTGAGTCAACACACAGTTTGGTTCCTGCCATTTGTTGCAAGGAACATTCCTCTTTGAAGATTTCTCCCCCTCCTCCTCCTCCAGCACTTCCCCCCTCCTTCCCCAAAGCCTTATAATGTCTGTGCACACAATAAAATTTTAGAGCTTGATCAGAAACTTGACTTGCTCTCGTTCTTCGCGTTTCTTGTCCCTATCATTTCAGGTCTCATTGGGTTGCTAGCCCCTGCTCACCGCCCTGCTGGCCGGGGCATTCTGGCGCCCGAGCGTGGGGCAAAGAAGCCTCTGGACCTAGAAACTCCGCTGATCGAGAGGGTAGGCCTACCCGAAATCACAGAGTCACCGCGGCCCGAGGGGGGTAACGCAAAGACTCGCAGAGATCGCCACGGAAATACCCGCCCGTGAGTCGCATCTGGGGGAGAGTGTCACAGCGGCTGAGGTAAGGAAAACCATGGGACCTGAATTCAGCAAACTATTTATTCATTAAAGGACTCAAGGAGTCACTCAAGACACGAAGAAATATGGTTAAAAAAAGAATTAAAGAAGTTTTTAGATTATATTAAAAATATTTGCCCCTGGTTCCCCCAGGAAGGCACTATATATGAGAAACGTTGGAGAATTGTTGACTGTCTTAACGATCACTATCAGTCTTTTGGTCCTGAACGTGTACCTGTTTCTGCCTTTTGTTACTGGAATTTAATTAATGATATCTTAAAAATCTATAATAATCACCCTGATATTAAAAACCTTATTACAGAGGGTGAAAAGGTCCTCCGGCAACTTTCTCGTCCGCCGTCCAGGACAAAGACCCCATCTCCATGCCCTTCTGTGGTTATTGATCTTGATCCCCCGGTACCCAGTCAAAATAAAAGCCTCCCAGCACCTGATGAAAGTAAAAGCCCTATTCCCCTCCCTACAGGTCCCACTGCACTTACTAAAGTTCCCTCCATTGACTCTCCTATTGCTAATTCACATGAGAGTGAAACCCAGCATTCTTTCCCCCGCCTCTACCCAGTTTTACAAAACCTCCCATAAAACCCCCCCTCTCCTGAAGCACTCCCCGTGGAGGATGAGGCTTTGCTAGAAAAAGAGGCTGCCAAATACTACAATCCCGATTGGTGTCCTCCTCCCTTTAATCCCCCTCCCTATATCCATGCTCCCACTCTCCAGCCTGACCCTCTCCTTGATAACCCCTCCGTCAGGAGGGCACACTCATGAGCCCTTACAGGAATTTCCACTCTCCGCAAGGTCCTTGCTGACCGGAGAGAGCAGCTTCAATTAATGAAAGAAATAGCTGCAGTTACAGAAGAACTTACATTTTTAGCCTCACCTAAAAACCCAATCCTTAAAACTAAAACTAAGACTAAACCATCCAAATCAAAACCGGTTTTGGCTTTCCCTGTTACTCGGAGCCAGGCTCAAACTGGTTAACCCTAACCCCTAGGCTCTTCCTTGTCCAGACTGCCTCCCTACACCACCGTCCCTCCGTTTTGTGCTCTGGTCCTTGACTTGGCCAATAATACTGATTAAACCACCAAGGCTAAAACTCAACTAGCACGAAAAACAGCTTCCCTTAGAAAATTAGTAGAAAAAAAAATGAGAACATTTACAATTAGTTAAAGAACTGTAGGCTCTTGATTTGGCATTATCTTAAAACTAGTCAGCCAAAAAAGATCCAGCTTTTTTCCCTCTACTCTCAGAAAGCTTAAAACCAGTTCTGAGTGAGATCTTATCTGGCTAACAAGCTATTCCTTAGAGAAAGAATAAAATCAATCAAACAAGATGTTCTCTTTAACTTAAAAGCTATTAATCAGAAAACCAGTACACACTTTTGATAGAAATTTAATTATTTGTTTCTTTAAAACTGTAAAATGTACCTTAGCCACAAACGCCCCTCCTAGGTAGATAGGCTGTGAGTTAGGAATCCAAAAACCAAAGCGGTTTTTCAAAGGGAAAATTTTTCTGTTCACCAAAAATGTATGTTTTAAGTCTGTGCTAACCTTGTTTACATTAATGTGTGTTAACCCCTAAGTAGCTAAAGTTTGTTTTAAGTTTTAAATAAGATTTAGTTAAGCTAAATGTGGTTTTAAAGATCCCGACTCATAGAGTTGGCACACCTTTACCAGAGTAAAATATAGGACAGTTTCGTCCTTCTGATAGCTAATATCAGCATCAATTCATTAGTTAAAAAGATTTTCTGAGATATATAGGCATGGTAAAATGCCTCTGCAGTCTCTCTCACTCTTGTGAAAATTGTAGATATTGCCAGCACCTCAATATCAACTGCCACTGTTTGTTAATTTAATTCCATGCTTGAACTGACTTTCTAATAACCCAGTCAGTGTAGAGCAGTGGCCTTGCCAGGAAAAAAAGGGTTAAACGTGCTATTCCTGGCCTGATAAAAAAAATTTTTTTTAACAGATGTGATTCAACAAAATAATTTAGTGTAAAATGGTCATCTAAAAGAAATGTTAACAGTAAAAATTTATTTTAACATTTCAGCTATGAGGTTTATCTTAGCTTTTTAAGTTACCTATCTAAATCAAAGTGAAAGATCAATTAAGTTGTGTACCCACCCTTGTTCATAGCTGCCCTAAGGGTGTGATAGCTTTGTGATAAACAAAGGTCCTTAACAAACAAAGTTTAACATTTTACTTAAAATTTTTTAAGTGATTTCAAAAAAAAAAAAAAGCTTTTAAAATACTTTCTCAACTAAACAGGCAAAATTGGCTTGGGTTAGTAAAAGATAACACAATAGTTATGTTAATTATTTACATGCCAGAGGCTCTTGCACTGGTTTTCCTCTTTATATCTTTCTGCTTTTAAAAATTATCTGGTTTGTTTTAAGACACTGCCAGAGGTTTATTCTTGATAAATTAAGGTAATACATTGTGTTTTTGGTCTGATAAAAGATTTGTTTTGGCAAATCCTGATTTAACAAAATTAATATTTTGAATATTTAAACTATGAGGTTTTATTTTAGCCTTTTAAGTTGCCATATTAGAGTTCTAAGAAACAAAATCTATTAAGAGTTTTATATCTATGCTTACTCATGATAGCCTTGTGATGAGTAAAGATCTTAGTAAACTAAAGGTATAATAGTGTACTTAAACTGTCTAGTCAGTTTAAAATAATGCTAAAAAATGGTAAATATTTTATCATGTCAACACATTAGGTATTGACTTTCTATAACATATTGATATATTCTAATAAAGAGCCTTCTAAAATCATAGAAAAAACCTCAAGTCAATTCTAACCATTAGATCATCAATTAACTTGGTACAAGTTCTCTCCCTAAGTTAATAATTATAGGTACATCTGCACATGAAGAACTGACTGCTCATATGGTAATATTTAAAACTAAACATTTTTAATTTTTTATTTATGGGTGTGTGATGACTCCTAAAGTCACTCATATCCTAAAATATTTTATCATTTTTTTACAAGCCTCTTAAAAAAAAATTTAACGCTTGACCTGCTATAGTGAGAACACTTTACTGGCTCCTACATTGTTTAATTAAGATCTTGCTATTCAGACTTTTAAGATTAATCTCCATTGATAAAAGCCAATGCTCTCTGACAGATTGATGTAATTCACCTGCCCATGTTTAGTAAACAAAAAAAAAAAACTTTTTTTCTCAGTTGATATTTTTTCTAAATTTATATGGGCTACAGCTCAAACAAAAAAAACTAAAACCCTTAAGCTTAATTAATAAAAAAAAATGGAAATGCACCCCCCAGTATTCAGTTGGCTAAAGTGTCAATGAAGTAACATACTAAATCTTTTTAATATTTACAAAAATTCAAATTGTCCATTTATTATATCTCATTGACAAAGCCACCCACTTTTCCAGTCATAGAGACATATTCTTTTTTCTCTTTTATCAACACTGGATGTCCATGTTTGTTTTCCTTTTATTATGATGGATGACATTGCTCTTGCAAAATCCAGAGTCCCTGTTGGCAAGTCCTTACCACAAAGGACACCATGGCAGTATATACTCCAGCTAACCTCACCAGCTTATCCAACTCTTCTCTTTCTGCTGACCTACCACAGCTGACTTCATCTTTGCATGCTTATTGACTGCTCACTTTTCTCAAAATATTCCTCAATGTTCAAGGAACCTCACCTTGACTTCTAATGTGTATGCACCTCCTCTGTGTTTTGGTAAACACCATCCTATATGTTCATGTCAATTCTTCTCTACCTGGTCCTTGCCTCCTAGTCTTGCTTGTTCCACAGCTGACCAGAAGAAGAAAATTTCATCAGTTGGCACTGATCAGAAGACCAGACGTGCTGCGTTTCTTCCCCTGGACATCACATCCACTGACTGCTTCCCTTAGACTTGCTGGTGGCATGCTAGGACACTCTATATATTCCTCCCATAAATTTTCTGACAAATTACAAAAGGTTATAGACTCCACCACAAATAGTCTTGAGTCACTACAGAGCCCCTTATGAGACCCTTATTAGTCTTTTGTTAATGGTTACCTTAGGACCCTTTATTTTTAATAAGATTACTGATTTTATAAAACGGCAGATTGACTCCTTGGCATTAAAACATTTGCAAATACATTATCACAGATTTGATTTGGCTGACAGAGGCCTGGCTGAACCTGAGAATGACAGACCCCCTTTTCGGATGGCATAAAACTCAGAATTATGCATGGATACATCCAACCGTGGCAGGGCAAGGACACCAGTAAGGTGTGCAAGGCAAAGCACTGCAGGGGGAGGACCCTATAGTCCGCCTCTGAGTCCCCCGTGAAGCAAACCTGATTTGCATGGAGGTTGGTGTCAGCAACAAAAATTGTTTCCCTAGAAACTGTGGCTCTGCCTCCCCTCCCCAAAAAGACACCAAGAGCCTTATAAGATGCGGGAAGGTTGGTTTTGCACTCACCCCGTGGGAGGATTCAGGTCAATACTTCCCTCCTCTGGTTAAGCCCACCAAACCTGATGTTAGGGTCTCTGCTCCTCACCCACATTGCCTGCCTCAATTTTAAAATTATAACAAAGGGAGGATATGCCAGGAGCCATTCCTCTGCTTTATAGATGATAAGCTTTGAGACAACGGAACCCCTCAAGACAAATGTTAATTCCCCCCTGGGCAGGCCATTTCCCATTAGGTAAACCATTTATCAGTAATCAAGTGAGTCAAAACAAGTGAGTCAACACACAGTTTGGTTCCTGCCATTTGTTGCAAGGAACATTCCTCTTTGAAGATTGCTCCCCCTCCTTCTCCTCCAGCACTTCCCCCCTCCTTCCCCAAAGCCTTATAATGTCTGTGCACACAATAAAATTTTAGAGCTTGATCAGAAACTTGACTTGCTCTCGTTCTTCGCGTCTCTTGTCCCTATCATTTCAGGTCTCATTGGGTTGCTAGCCCCTGCTCACCGTCCTGCTGGCCGGGGCAGTGGGGGGCAAGAAGGAGGATAAACAAGGGCAACAAAAGGGGGAAAAATGGACCCCGGGAGTGGAGGATTCATGGTGCAGGCATGGAGCCCAGCAATAACCCTGAAGGGATAAGAAGGAGAAGGAGGAGAAGGAGAAGGAGAAGGAGGAGAAAGATAAATAGATATAATATATATATATATATATATATATTCATTTCAATCATAGGAACGGAGGCACTGAAATAGGCAGATGGGAACACTGGTCTTTTCTGGTTTGACAGTGGTGTGCTTTGCCTTGGGACATCTGGGGCCTCTAGCCAGAAAAGGCATGGTGGTATGCAGCAGGCTCACAGGAGACCTTTCTCTCTCTCTCTCTCTCTCTCTCTCTCTCTCTCTTTCTATGTTTCCTTCCTTCCTCTCTCCCTTCCTTCCTTACTTCCTTCCTTCCTTCATGGGGGGTGTTGTTAATGGTTTACAGTCGACAGAAAAATACAAGTTTGTACATGCACAACATGTCTCATCTTTCCACATAACTCTTCAACCCCCTCTAGGTTCTCCTCTCTCATCATTTCCCAAGAGCTGAACACTCCCACCCCCCGACCCCGACCCCCACCCCAGAGTCTGTTACTTCCGTGCCATAGATGACAGACTGACATCTTTCTCTCATTAGTATTTCAATGCTGGAAGCAAAGAGCTTGTTCATGGCTCCTCTTCCTCCGCCTCCACCTGAGTCTGTAGCCTCGGGTTCCCCCTCCCCCACGGAAGAAATTTCTTTTATTCATTTATTTTATTTTTCATGGGGAAATGACCACTGACCACAAGTTGGGGAGATGGAGAGCAGGAGGTGTGTCCTTTCTAGAAACAGATAGTGTTTTTGTAAGGAGAATGAATGAATGGATGAATGAATGAACTGGATCTTGCCAGTGCGGACCATCCTTTCAAAGGCTTCATTCAGATGCAGATAGTCCCAGCTTTGGGGCGGGATGGTCTTCCCTCAACACTCAACTGTTGTTGTTGTTGTTGTTGTTTCCAAGCTGCAGAGAGAGGGGGGAGGGGGGAATGAAATGTGCTTTCTTTTTTCTTTTCTTTTCTTTCTTTTTTTGTTTTTTGTTTGTTTGTTTGTTTTGTTGTTGTTTTCAAGTTGAGGTAGCTCGAACTGTTTTCCTGAGGCCAAAGTAGTCAAGCATGAAATTTAGTGGGGGGTGGGTGTTTGTAGAGGGAGGAGAAGGAAAAAATAAAAGAGAAAGCAAGCAAGCAAGCAAGCAAAGGAAGGGTGAGTGAAAGAGCATAATGTTTATGCAAACAGACTCAAGCACTGAGACTCCAAGGTCCCAGGTTCCAGCCCCCCACACCACCATAAGCCACAGCTGAGCAGTGCTGTTGGGAGAAGGAGGAGAAGGAGGAGAAGGAGAAGGAGGAGGAGGAGGAGGAGGAGGAGGAGAAGGACACACCCTGCTTTCTGTATTCTTTCCTCTTCTTTCACAAGTAGTGAAGCAGGGCTGCAGGTGTCTCTCTTTCTCTCCCCCACTCCCCCCACCCCTTCCCTCTCAATTTCTGGCTATCTCTATCCAAGACGTAAAGATAATTTAGTGATCCGGGAGGTGGCTTGATGGATAGAGCACTGAACTCTCAAGCACAAGGCCCCGGAGTTCAACCCCCCGATAACATATGTACCGGGGTGATGTCTGGTTCTTTCTGTCTCCTCCTGTCATTCTCATAAATAAATAAATAAATAAATAAATAAGGGAGTCAGTGGGGCGTGAGCACAGCAGGTCAAGCGTGCACGTGGCACAAAGGGCAAGGACCACCAGTGTGAGGATCCCGGTTCAAGCACCAGGCTCCCCACCTGCAGGGGAGTTAGTTGCTTCACAAGCAAGCAGCTGTGAAGCAGGTCTGTCTGCAGATGTCTATCTTTCTCTCTGTCTTCCCCTCCTCTCTGTCCTATCCAACAAAGGTGACGAAAATAAACCAAAGACAACAAAAGGGAATAAATAAGTAAATAAATAAAATATTTTTAATAGATAATTTGTTTATCTTGAGAGAGAGAGAGAGATGCACAGCCTTCTCTTCTCCCCTGACGCCCCACCCCCCCAACACACACACACACACACACACACACAATCTGTTAAGCTCTCTCAGGCATGCAATAGACAATGAATATACTAAAATAGAATCAGACACTAGAGAAAGGGACCCCGGTGATACCAAGATTATGCAAAAGACTTTCATGTATTGGACTCCTCTGAGGTTACAACTTCAGTCAGTCCCTGGTGCCTTCACAAAACCTGTATGTTGTTAAAATTTTTCGGCTCTGGTCAGGCTGGCTTGCTTCAAGGGCGGGTAACAGAGACGCGGAGACAACGGCTGGGCAGGGCAGCTGTATTTCTTTATTCAGGAACAACGATTCACAAACTAAGACAAACTAATCACCAAACTGAACTCTGCTGTCTCTTTGCGGTGGCGCAAGCACTCTCCCTTACTCTCGAACTCAGGAACCGTCTATTACTCTGGAACTCAGGAACCCAGGAACTCTGTCTCTCTGGCACTCTCTCTTACTCTGTAACTCTGAAACTCTCGAACTCAGGAACTCAGGAACTCTGTCACTCTGGAACTCTCGTACTTGAGAGCCCTCTGAAACTCTGGCACTTTCGAACTCAGGAACTCAGTCTAACCCAGGAACTCAGGAACTCTTGGACTCCGGAACCCTCTCCCATGGTCCCTTGGGGCGGGGCCAAGCAGGCCCGCGAAATTAACAGGACTCATCCAATTCTCTTGGAGGGGGAGGGCTAGAACAAGCCAATGTAAAGCATACGACAATTCCCCCTTTTCTTTTTAACTAAATGACTATAGTATCAAGGGTGTGGGGTGAACAGAAACATATATAACAAAAACCAGCATGTTGCCAAGGGAAGGCCTGAGGGGGCCCTATCTGCCTCTGGGGGGCTACTTGACTCGATGGGCATTTGCATGGGGGCGGGGAACGGCCTAGGGTCCCAAAGGCAGCTGGCTGCAACTTATTTACTATGAAACAAAACTTGTTATTAGCATATCTACTGTACGATCTAACATTTCTAATAGAGAAGGAATTTGAGACTTTTACATATCAACAATGTCTTTTAACCTTTTGTTACACCCATTCAAGATGGAGACACACCCTAGGTGTGGGCCGGAGAGGAAATCTCAGGCATGGGAATAATTAGCATAGCCATTGTGCGATCTACCATTTCTAATAGAGAAGGTAGTGTTTTACATATCAACAAGTCTATTTAACCTTTTGTTTAGACCAACTTAGTTAAAATATATTGATTGTTAACTAATTTTTACCTCAGACTTTAGATGTAAGTTAATTTTTATCTTTATGAGAATTACATTGAAAACCTTTTTTATTTAACTTTGACTAGTAAGAATTTAGCCTTAAAGCTACTGTTTACCAAACTTTAGACATACACATAAACATGGTCATTAATACACAAGGAGAGAAACCTTTGTTACGAAGACATGTCATTTTACACACGAATATAAATCTGTACTGTCTTAGTGGTTGGGGGGGGTCACCATTCGGAGGTGGCTTCCCGCACAGCTTCACTTTTAGGAATTGCAGGTTGTGATCTCTGCACAAATCTCTGTGTACTCCAGCTTGTCTGCCTTCAGACCGGACCGGCGGCTGGAGATCTCGTGTGCCCAGTTTCGGCAGGGAGCCCGGGGATCCGGGAGGCCCGGGATGGTTCCAGAATTCATAGAAAGAGGGCAGGCAGGCCATCTTTGTAGAAGGCGTGAGCCTAGGTGCCCAGGGGTGGCAGCCATGATAGGCCGCCGCGGCCCTGCCCCATGGCCCTGCCATGTCTGCTGCCCTGCTCGCAGTGGCCAAGCAGTGTGGAGGGATCAGGCGTCCAGTGCCCTGCACCACGCGGTGGAGAGCCGGCTCCTGTGGGCTGGCCTCAGGCTCTTGCATGTTGGCCTCGGGCTCCAGCATGTTGGCCTTGGCCTCCAGCATGTTGGCATCGGGCTCTAGCGAGCTGGAGTCCGAAATTTTAACAACACCTGTACGTGCAAGACAGGGAATCCTGTTCCTCAGTAGCTCTTGAGATGAACAACAGCAGAAATAAGGCTTTGTGACACACAACCCCCAGCTTTATTCATTCATACATTCATCAAGCAAGCAAGCAAGCAAGCAATCAATGTGTGTTGTTCCCCTCCCCCAGTTTTATTTTCTAAAGGAATGTGTGTGTGGTCTTGGACAGACATGATACATATTATATACAGACATTTCTTTTCTGCTCATATATAAAAATATATAGATATATAAATCCAGTGAATAAAAAATGGCAGGGGGGGTGAGGGAAAGGAAATTGGGGGCAGTGGCTACCTACCAGGTACCCTTTCTCTGAGGAATCCCCAACACTCTGCTCACCACCACCCTCACCCTCCACTTCACTCCACTCCACTCCACCCCAACACACCCACTCATTTACAATGCAAATTTCTGGCCAGAAAGCTACAAAGTGTTGTTGAGCAGGGGTAGAGAGGATAATGGTTATGCTAAGAGACCCTCATTCCTGAGGCTCCACAACCATGGCCAGGAAGCCTGCGGTGATTCAAGGAGCCATAGTGCAACATCATTCAGACTTCTGTTCCAACTCGCAAATTCTTCTGCCAGAGACTAAGTCCCAGGGGAGTGCTGGTCGACCCGCCTGCTCCACAAGGCGGCAGTCCAGGAAACGGGTGGCGGGGTGGCGGGGTGGCGGGATCCTGGGATCCTAAGGCGGACTTCATCCAGCGGTTAAGTCCCAAGGGAGTGCTGGTCGACCCGCCGGCTCCACAATGAAGGCAGTCTGAGATTCGGGATCCGGGGGTGCCAAGGCGGACTTCATCCAGACACCCTGTCGACCCGCGAGCCACTCCGCCAGCAACCAAGTCCCAAGGGACTGATGGTCGACCCACCAGCTCCACAACCGCGGCCCGATGATCCATCCGGTGGCCGCGCTGCGACGGCGGACTCTGCCGCCATCCGGAGTCGTGAGCGGGCTGCTGGTCGACACCATGGCCGGTCTGGGAGGACGGCCGCGAGCACCGCGCCAACGCCTGGAGGCGCTTTGCCACCCCCCTCCCGCCTCCCGGGCAGCGGGTGGGCGGGCGGGCAAGAGCGCCCGCTAGGGCCCGGCGGCGGGCCTGGCGTTCACGCTAACGCGCCGCCTCACTCGCGTCCCCCCCCTCCTGAGCCCGGACGCCCAGGCAAAGATGGATGGGAGAAGGCAGGGCAGGGCAGGGGCCCGACGGGATGGATGGATGGACCGACCCCGCCCCTCCACCTCCCCCCCCAGAGGGTGGAAGAGAGCAAGAGGGAGACAAACCCTTGTGTCGAGGGCTGACTTTCAATAGATCGCAGCGAGGGAGCTGCTCTGCTACGTAAGAAACCCAGACCCAGAAGCAGGTCGTCTACGAATGGTTTAGCACCAGGTTCCCCACGAACGTGCGGTGCGTGACGGGCGAGGGGGCGGCCGCCTTTCTGGCCGCGCCCCGCTTCCCAGGACGTGCAGCTCTCTGCACCGGGCCCCGGTCCCGGGCAGCGCCGCGGCGGTGTCGCCCGGCCGGCAACACTCACTCCCCTAGTAAACTGCAGCTACGGCATACGTCCAGAGAGTGGTACAGAGAACCTATCTGGTTAGGGAAAGCCAGCTAGCCCAGATTCTGGCTAATCAAGAATGCATATGCAAAGGGACTCTCATGTCTCCCTCTCCTGAGTTCCCGATTCAATCTCATGCCTCACTATCATCCAAACACTGCCAACGGGGGAAGCTGGGGTACCCCTCAGAATTCAGGGGCAGGAGCCTGTCCAGTCACGTTTGGCTGCATACTCAGCCTCCAGTCTCCCAGTCCACTTCTCAGGGCAGCAGATTACAAGCCCAGAATGAACACAGAAAGATCTGTGTCTCAACATAGATGAACCCGGACCATCACACCTACTTTTCGGGTCCGGCTAAGGCAATTGCTCCTGTGGCCTCACAATCCCTGATCATGGTTTCCTGGTGTCCACACATCACACTCAGAGAGATTCCCAGAAGTAGGCATGCATGAGTGTCACATACAAAGTCGCTCTGCTTGCAGGAAGCACAAACTCACGGGGCCCTTGCTATGTAGAGTCAAAAGGAAGATGGACGCCTCCATTAGCTATATTAGGAGCTTCCAGTGGAGATCACAGAACCGCCCCTCACCTGAGGGCCTGGCTGCTGCTGATAAAGGCAATTGGAAACACCTGTTACCACTAGGGGACTGAGGACATACTCAGGAATCCCTCCAGGAGCTAGCAGGTTGGCAGACCTCCTGACCCCGGGATAGGTGTGCTCCAAGTTGGGAGGGCCTTCAGGCCAGAGGTGAGAATATTCCCTAGATACAAGAACGAACTTTAGGTTTCAAAAGGATTTGAAACCCCAGGTGGCACTTGGATAAGAGATTTCACAGCCATCAAAACACCCTCTTTCAGAACCCTGGAAGCTTCCGTTTTGCATGGAAAATCTGGACACTGGTGAGTCCATCAGTACCACAGATCCTTTACATTCGGCCCTATAGAGGGAAAGCACAGAGTGTGTGCCAGGGGGATAGAGTTTCACTTCTGTTGACCTGAGCTCTCATAGAATAAGTGCAAGGATGCGGTGCAGGAAGGTGAGGAGGGCTGCATTTAGGCTGTGTGTCAGCCTCAGGGCCCTGGAGAATGGGAGTCAATCACAGAGGGCCTGGACAGCTGCAGCTGGAGATGGACATATGCCTGGAACCTACAGCAGGAACACTGTCTCCGCAGTTCCCCTCTGTTTTACACCATATGCACTAGACTAAATAATCCAAAGGGCAAAGAAAGGAAAATTTCAACAGCAGGAAGACTGTGTTCAGGATGCATGCACTGACTTCCAGTAAGGGCGAAGTGAAGAAGGCACGTAGAGACAATCAGAGAGACAGAATGACAGAGACAGAAAAGGACTGAAATTCTGGCCCTGTGTTGATCAGTGCCAGAGCACTGAAGACAAACACTCGTAATACTGCCTTCAAAAGTAAATCCAGGGAGGTATGGCGGTATGTCAGAGGGTTAAGGGCTTGTGGCGCTCACGAATAGAGGGGACAGGTGGAAGGATTTGGGGTCTGGCCCCCAGACCGCCACCTGCAGGGGAGTCGCTATACAGGGGGTGAAGCAGGTCTTTAGGAGCTCTATCTTTCTCTCCCACCCTGTATTTCCTCTGCTCTCTCCTTTTGTGTCTGTCAGATGCAAGGTCAGTAACAGCAACAACAACAACAACAATAACCACCACAGTGACCAAGCAACAAGGACAGCGAAAGGGGAACAAATGGATTGCAGGAGCTGTGGATTATTCGTGGCGCAGGCACTCAGCTGTGGCAATAACCCCTTGAGGCAATCAATCCATACATGAAGAAGTAATACAGGTAACAGTGACGTATATGTCCCTGTGTGTTTCCACTGAGTTAATGTAAATGCACTTTTATTTACTTCTTCATTTATTTATTACCTTGCCACGAGAATTTTTTTTCATTGCTAAAAAAAAAGTGTCCCATAAAGGGTAGCAGGTGGTGCCACACCCAGTTAAGCACTCATGTTACAATGCAGGAGGACTGGGCTTCAACACCCTGGTTCCCACCTGCCAGGGGAAATCTTTACAAGTGGTGCGGAAGTGCTGCAGGTGTCTCTCTCTGTGTCTCAAACTCTCTCTACCTCACTTCCCTCTCAATTGCTGTATATTTATTCCAGTGAATAATCAAGAAAATAGAAAGTATATAAAGAAAAAGGAAAAGGAAATATTCCACGACTTCAAAGGGGCTACTCAGGACAATGCTTTCCTTGTTAAGATCCTCACAGCATTCCATATGCAGAAAGGCAAAGACGCCATGTATTTTTAACCCAGTGTATTTATTTATTTATTTATTTAGCTGCTTATTCATTTTTGTTATTGATGAATTAATGTTTTACATTTGACATTGACTAACGATCTGACTCCAGCGGTCTCCACTACCCCTATATGGTACTCTGACTCTACAAAACCAATCCATTGACCTGTCCATCCATCCATCCATCCAACCATTCATCTATCCATCCATTCATCCGTCCATCCATCCATCCATCCATCCACCATTCAACCAAGCTAAGTACAAAAGGAGATCTCTCCTTGAATGGTGAGGAGAAACAACGATGCATAGGTAGGTTGCAAAGGGGCCAGTTTGGCTGAATAGGGCAGAGGGGCTGAACCAGGGAATGTGTTGGGGCGTGTGGGTTTGGGTGGGGTGAGCCGGAGACCCTGTGAGCTGGGTCACATTAGAGGCAGGCAGGGGGTGGAAGGGGTTGCGAACAGCTGTCACTGGAGAACCATCACAAGTGCTGGAGCTGGTGAGCAGGGCACCTGGAAGAGAGGACAGACAAAGGAGAGAGGCAAAGTGCGGAGGAGAGGAGAGGGGAGAGGATGGTGAGGACAGGAGAGGACAGGAGTGGAGGGGACCTGAGAAACCTACGTGGACAAAGGCAGCATACAGACATCCAGGAAGGCAGGCAGTCATGCAGGCAGCTCTGGCCTGGGCTCCCTGGATCACGGGTGCACCTCCACCTGTCTTCTCTTGGCTGCCAGCCCTGAGGTCCCTCGTCGGTCAGCACTGTCTTCCCATCCTTCCGTCCCTCTGTGCCAGGGCCCAGGCATGTCGGCGCTGTTGCCTGACCTAGTGGCAGGGCAGTTGGGCTGCCCAGTGCCAGTGTGGCCAGCACAGATTGCCAGGGGCTAGGACATCACAGAGGGCTCCTGTGGTTGCTAGGCCACGGGGACCCCGCCCATCCAGTTGACCAGCAGCCATGAACCCCACGCTGAACTTGACCTGAGGGGTGGTGGCCAGCCACCGAACCAGAGCCCCAGGCCAAAGCAGGTGCTGGTCGGCCGGGCCAAGGGGCTATGGGCAGATTGGTGTGTATCTGGGCATGGGGCTGGCATCTGACATTCCAGGGCGGGGGACCAAGGTCCACCAGGCCCCTGTCCCACCATGTGCACTGACACACAGTCTTGCTGACTGACTGACAGTCCCCGCCCCAGAGATACCCACACCAAGTCCCTGGGTGCCCTGAGTTGCCCCTGAGGGTTGCTGGGTGCCTGCCTGGACACATGCCTCCGTAATGGAGGCCTCTATTAATCCCGTTGCCTACTGACAGTTGCCCTCCTGCCCCTCCACCTCCTGCTCCTCTTCTTCTTCCTCCTCCTCTTCCTCCTCCTCCTCCTCCTACTCCTCCTCCTCCTCCACCTACTCCTCCTTTTCCTCATCCTCAGAGGGACTCACTCAGGGCCCTAGACTAGGCAAGCCAGGGCTGCTGCTCTGGCTGCTGCAGCTTCTATCCAGTGGGTGGGTGCAGGAACCTGTTCCTGTCAGTCCCTGTTTCCTGGGACCTTCCATGCCTCCAGCTGCCCCCACTCTCTAGTCCAGAGCCCTCCTCAAGGATACCCCCTTTCCCCTTTCCCTCTGCCGCCCAGCTCCCCAACTAACATCAACTGTGTGCCTACATGCGCTACTTTACTGCCACTCTGCTTCTGCCCTTCAGTCCTGAGGGCCCAGGGCCAGCCCAGCTGCCATCTCACCATCCAGCAGGGGGACCTGCCCTAACCCCCTGCCACCACACCCACACACACAGCCCTGCACACACTCCTGGGCTACCCTGCCTGCAGCCTGCCTCTCAAACAGTCTCCTTCTGCCCCCTAGCCCCCTTACAGCCTCTGCCACGGACCCCCACAGACACCTGGGCATGAGCAGCGCAGACATGCAAACAGCACCCCTCGCCCCCACTCCAGTTGCTCCAAGGTTGTCAAGAGTCTTTTTTTCATGCTGTAGGGGAGGGAGTTGAGAAAGTGCAATGTCCTGGGGAGCAAGAACTGCAAACAATCCATCTACAATGTAACATTTGGGTCTCAGGCCGCCCAATCCCTAGTGCACTGTGCAGACCTTTGACTGGCAAAAACACCCCATCTGAGCATGAGATCTGGTTGGGCTGGTGGCTCTTTCTGTGGACTAAGAGACAGACAGACAGAGTTTTCAGGTTCAAAACCTATACTTCCTAGAAGATGGTCATTCAGTTCGGTAAAAAAAAAAAAAGGTTTTTATTTTTTTTTCCCATGCCTGGGTAACCTGTCTGCTGCCTGTTTCAAGGTGAAAAAAGGGAAAAATCTTTTCTGGAGGGAAAAGTACCAAAATGCAGGCAGGTGGACTCCGTGGAGGGTGGATGGGGAGTTGCTCCTGCCCTGGCACTAGAACCCCATCTGCTGTTCGAGGTGCTCTGTGATACCAGAGATCTCCGTGTGTCCGTCATGACACTGTCTCCAGGACTGACCCTCAGGATAATGAGGATTCAAAACGAGGCAGGTGATACTGCCTTCAAAAGTAAATCCAGGGAGGTATGGCTGTATGTCAGTGGGTTAAGGGCTTGTGGCGCTTACGAATAGAGGGGACAGGTGGAAGCATTTGGGGTCTGGCCCCCAGACCGCCGCCTGCAGGGGAGTCGCTTTACAGGGGGTGAAGCAGGTCTTTAGGAGCTCTATCTTTCTCTCCCACCCTGTATTTCCTCTGCTCTCTCCTTTTGTGTCTGTCAGATGCAAGGTCAGTAACAACAAAAACAACAACAACAATAACCACCACAGTGACCAAGCAACAAGGACAGCGAAAGGGGAACAAATGGAGTGCAGGAGCTGTGGATTATTCGTGGCGCAGGCACTCAGCTGTGGCAATAACCCCTTGAGGCAATCAATCCATACATGAAGAAGTAATACAGGTAACAGAGACGTATATGTCCCTGTGTGTTTCCATTGAGTTAATGTAAATGCACTTTTATTTACTTCTTCATTTATTTATTACCTTGCCACCAGAATTTCTTTTCATTGCTAAAAAAAAAAGTGTCCCATCAAGGGTAGCAGGTGGTGCCACACCCAGTTAAGCACTCATGTTACAATGCAGGAGGACTGGGCTTTAACACCCTGGTTCCCACCTGCCAGGGGAAATCTTTACAAGTGTTGCGGAAGTGCTGCAGGTGACACTCTCTGTGTTTCAAACTCTCTCTACCTCCCTTCCCTCTCAATTGCTGTCTATTTATTCCAGTGAATAATCAAGAAAATAGAAAGTAAAAAAAGAAAAAGGAAAAGGAAATATTCCACGACTTCAAATGGGCTACACAGGACAATGCTTTCCTTGTTAAGATCCTCACAGCATTCCATATGCAGAAAGGCAAAGACGCCATGTATTTTTTAACCCAGTTTTTATATTTATTTATTTATTTAGGTGCTTACTCATTTTTGTTATTGATGAATTAATGTTTTACATTTGACATTGACTAAGGATCTGACACCAGCGGTCTCCAGTACCCCTAGATGGTACTCTGCCTCTACAAAACCGATCCATTGACCTGTCCTTCCATCCATCCACCCATCCACCCATCCACACATCCATCCATCCATCCATCCATCCATTCATCCATCCACCAGTCAACCAAGCTAAGTACAAAAGGAGATCTCTCCTTGAATGGTTAAAACAATCAACAATGCACAGGTAGGTTGCAAAGGGGCCAGTTTGGCTGAATAGGGCAGAGGGGCTGAACCAGGGAATGTGTTGGGGCGTGTGGGTTTGGGTGGGGTGAACCGGAGACCCTGTGAGCTGGGTCACATTAGGGGAAGGCAGGGGGTGGAATGGGTTGCGAACAGCTGTCACTGGAGAACCATCACAAGTGCTGGAGCTGGTGAGCAGGGCACCTGGATGAGAGGACAGACAAAGGAGAGAAGCAAAGTGCGGAGGAGAGGAGAGGGGAGAGGATGGTGAGGACAGGAGAGGACAGGAGTGGAGGGGGCCTGAGAAACCTACATGGACAAAGGCAGCATACAGACATCCAGGAAGGCAGGCAGGCATGCAGGCAGCTCTGGCCTGGGCTCCCTGGATCCCGGGCACACCGCCACCTGTCTTCTCTTGGCTGCCAGCCCTGTGGTCCCTCGTCGGTCAGCACTGTCTTCCCATCCTTCCGTCCCTCTGTGACAGGGCCCGGGCGTCTGGGCGCTGTTGCCTGACCTAGTGGCAGGAGAGTTGGGCTGCCCAGTGCCAGTGTGGCCAGCACAGATTGCCAGGGGCTAGGACATCACAGAGTGCTCCTGTGGTTGCTAGGCCACGGGGACACTGCCCATCCAGTTGACCAGCAGCCATGACCCCCACGCTGAACTTGACCTGAGGGGTGGTGGCCAGCCACCAGAGCCAGAGCCCCAGGGCAAAGCAGGTTCTGGTCGGCCGGGCCAAGGGGCTATGGGCAGATTGGTGTTTGTCTGGGCATGGGGCTGGCATCTGACAGCCCAGTGCTGGGTACCAAGGTCCGCCAGGCCCCTGTCCCAGCATGTACACTGACACACAGTCTTGCTGACTGACTGACAGTCCCCGCCCCAGAGATACCCACAACAGCTCCCTGGGTGCCTTGAGCTGCCCCTGAGGGTTGCTGGGTGCCTGCCTGGACACATGCCTCCGTAATGGAGGCCTCTATTAATCCCGTTGCCTACTGACAGCTGCCCTCCTGCCCCTCCTCCTCCTCCTCCTCTTCTTCCTCCTCTTCTTCCTTCTCCTCCTCCTCCTCCTTCTCCTCCTCCTCCACCTCCTCCTCCTCTTCCTCATCCTCAGAGGGACTCACTCAGGGCCCTTGGCCTAGGCAGGAAGGGGCTGCTGCTCTGGCTGCTGCAGCTTCTATCCAGTGGGTGGGTGCAGGAATCTGTTCCTGTCAGTCCCTGATTCCTGGGACCTTCCATGCCTCCAGCTTCCTCCTCTCTAGTCCATAACCCTCCTCAAGAATGCCCCATTTCCCCTTGCCCTCTGTCCCCCAGCTCCCCAACTAACATCTACTGTGTGCCTCCCTGTGCTACTTTACTGCCATCCTGCATCTACCCTTCAGCCCTGAGGGCCCAGGGCCAGCCCAGCTGCCATCTCACCATCCAGCAGGGGGACCTCCCCTAACCCCCTGCCACCACACCCACACACACAGCCCTGCACACACTCACGGTCTCCCCTGCCTGCAGCCTGCCTCTCAAACAGTCTCCTTCTGCCCTCTATCCCCCTTACAGCCTCTGCCCCGGCTCCCCACAGACACCTGGGCATGAGCAGTGCAGACATGCAAACAGCTCCCCTTGCCCCCACTCCATTTGCTCCAAGGTTGTCAAGAGTCTTTTTTATGCTGTAGGGGAGGGATTTGAGGCAGTCCAATGTCCTGGGGAGCAAGAACTGCAAACAGTCCATCTACAATGTAACATTTGGGTCTCAGGCCCCCCAATCCCTAGTGTGCTGTGCAGACCTTTGACTGGCAAAAACACCCCATCTGAGCGTGAGATCTGGCTGGGCTAGTGGCTCTTTCTGTACACTAGGACACAGACAGACACAGTTTGCAGGTTCAAAACCTATACTTCCCAGATGATGGTCATTCACTTCCGTAAAAAAAAAAAAGGCTTTTTATTTTTTTCCCCCTGCCTGGGTAACCTGTCTGCTGCCTGTTTCAAAGTGAAAAAAGGGAAAAATCTTTTTTGGAGGGAAAAGGACCAAAATGCAGGCAGGTGGACTCCGTGGAGGGTGCATGGGGAGTTGCTCCTGCCCTGGCACTAGAGCCCCAGCTGCTGTTCCAGGAGCTCTCTGATGCCAGAGATCTCTGTGTGTCTTGTCATGACACTGTCTCCAGGACTGACCCTCAGGATAATGAGGATTCAAAACGAGGCTGGTCATATTGCCTTCAAAAGAAAATCCAGGGAGGTTTGGCGGTATGTCAGAGGGTTAAGGACTTGTGGTGCTTACAAAAAGAGGGAACAGGTGGAAGGATCTGGGGTCTGGCCCCCAGACCGCCACCTGCGGGGGAGTCGCTATACAGGGGGTGAAGCAGGTCTTTAGGAGCTCTATCTTTCTCTCCCACCCTGTATTTCCTCTGCTCTCTCCTTTTGTGTCTGTCAGATGCAAGGTCAGTAACAACAACAACAACAACAACAACAACCATAACCACCACAGTGACCAAGCAACAAGGGCAGCGAAAGGGGAACAAATGGATTGCAGGAGCTGTGGATTATTCGTGGCGCAGGCACTCAGCTGTGGCAATAACCCCTGAGGCAATCAATCCATACATGAAGAAGTAATACAGGTAACAGAGACGTATATGTCCCTGTGTGTTTCCACTGAGTTAATGTAAATGCACTTTTATTTACTTCTTCATTTATTTATTACCTTGCCACGAGAATTTCTTTTCATTGCTAAAAAAAAAGTGTCCCATCAAGGGTAGCAGGTGGTGCCACACCCAGTTAAGCACTCATGTTACAATGCAGGAAGACTGGGCTTCAACACCCTGGTCCCCACCTGCCAGGGGAAATCTTTACAAGTGGTGCAGAAGTGCTGCAGGTGTCTCTCTCTGTGTCTCAAACTCTCTCTCCCACCCTTCCCTCTCAATTCCTGTCTATTTATTCCAGTGAATAATCAAGAAAATAGAAAGTAAAAAAAGAAAAAGGAAAAGGAAATATACCACGACTTCAAATGGGCTACTCAGGACAATGATTTCCTTGTTAAGATCCTCACAGCATTCCATATGCTGAAAGGCAAAGACGCCATGCATTTTTTAACCAAGTTTTTATATGTATTTATTTATTTATTTAGGTGCTTACTCATTTTTGTTATTGATGAATTAATGTTTTACATTTGACATTGACTAAGGATCTGACACCAGCGGTCTCCAGTACCCCTAGATGGTACTCTGCCTCTACAAAACCGATCCATTGACCTGTCCTTCCATCCATCCACCCATCCACCCATCCATCTATCCATCCATCCATCCACCCATCCATCCATCCATCCATCCATACATCCATCCATCCATCCATTCATCCATCCACCAGTCAACCAAGCTAAGTACAAAAGGAGATCTCTCCTTGAATGGTGAAGACAATCAACGATACACAGGTAGTTTGCAAAGGGGCCAGTTTGGCTGAATAGGGCAGAGGGGCTAAACCAGGGAATGTGTTGGGGCGTGTGGGTTTGGGTGGGGTGAGCCGGAGACCCTGTGAGCTGGGTCACATTAGGGGCAGGCAGGGGGTGGAATGGGTTGCGAACAGCTGTCACTGGAGAACCATCACAAGTGCTGGAGCTGGTGAGCAGGGCACCTGGATGAGAGGACAGACAAAGGAGAGAAGCAAAGTGCGGAGGAGAGGAGAGGGGAGAGGATGGTGAGGACAGGAGAGGACAGGATTGGAGGGGACCTGAGAAACCTACGTGGACAAAGGCAGCATACAGACATCCAGGAAGGCAGGCAGGCATGCAGGCAGCTCTGGCCTGGGCTCCCTGGATCCCGGGCGCACCTCCACCTGTCTTCTCTTGGCTGCCAGCCCTGAGGTCCCTCGTCGGTCAGCACTGTCTTCCCATCCTTCCGTCCCTCTGTGCCAGGGCCCAGGCGTCTGGGCGCTGTTGCCTGACGTAGTGGCAGGACAGTTGGGCTGCCCAGTGCCAGTGTGGTCAGCACAGATTTCCATGGGCTAGCACATCATAGAGGGCTCCTGTGGTTGCTAGGCCACGGGGACCCTGCCCATCCAGTTGACCAGCAGCCATGACCCCCACGCTAAACTTGACCTGAGGGGGAGTGGCCAGCCACCAGAGCCAGAGCCCCAGGGCAAAGCAGGTTCTGGTCAGCCGGGCCAAGGGGCTATGGGCAGATTGTTGTGTTTTTGGGCATGGGGCTGGCATCTGACAGCCCAGGGCTGGGGACCAAGGTCCGCCAGGCCCCTGTCCCACCATGTACACTGACACACAGTCTTGCTGACGGACTGACAGTCCCCGCCCCAGAGATACCCACACCAGGTCCCTGGGTGCCCTGAGCTGCCCCTGAGGGTTGCTGGGTGCCTGCCTGGACACCTGCCTCCGTAATGGAGGCCTCTATTAATCCCGTGGCCTACTGACAGCTGCCATACTGCCCCTCCTCCTCCTCCTCCTCCTCTTCCTCCATCTCCTCTTCCTCCTCCTCCTCCTCCTCCTTCTCCTCCTCATCCTCCTCCACCTCCTCCTCCTCTTTCTCATCCTCAGAGGGACTCACTCTGGGCCCTTGGCCTAGGCAGGCTGGGGCTGCTGCTATGGCTGCTGCAGCTTCTATCCAGTGGGTGGGTGCAGGAATCTGTTCCTCTCAGTCCCTGATTCCTGGGACCTTCCATGCTTCCAGCTCCCCCCACTCTCTAGTCCAGAACCCTCCTCAAAGATGCCCCATTTCCCCTTGCCCTCTGTTTCCCAGCTCCCCAACTAACATCTACTGTGTGCCTCCCTGTTCTACTTTACTGCCACCCTGCTTCTGCCCTTCAGTCCTGAGGGCCCAGGGCCAGCCCAGCTGCCATCTCACCATCCAGTAGGGGGACCTGCCCTAACCCCCTGCCTCCACACCCACACACTCAGCCCTGCACACACTCACGGGCTCCCCTGCCTGCAGCCTGCCTCTCAAACAGTCACCTGCCCGCTAGCCCCCTTACAGCCGCTGACACGGCCCCCCACATACACCTGGGCATGAGCAGCGCAGACATGCAAACAGGTCCCCTCGCCCCCACTCCATTTGCTCCAAGGTTGTCAAGAGACTTTTTTCCATGCTGTAGGGGAGGGAGTTGATGCAGTCCAATGTCCTGGGGAGCAATAACTGCAAACAGTCCATCTACAATGTAATATTTGGGTCTCAGGCCGCCCAATCCCTAGTGTGCTGTGCAGACCTTTGACTGGCAAAAACACCCCATCTGAGCGTGAGATCTGGCTGGGCTAGTGGCTCTTTCTGTACACTAGGACACAGACAGACACAGTTTGCAGGTTCAAAACCTGTACTTCCCAGAAGATGGTCATTCGCTACGGTAAAAAAAAAAAAAAAAGCCTTTTTATTTATTTTTTCGCCCTGCCTGGGTAACCTTTCTGCTGCTTGTTTCTCAGTGAAAAAAGGGAAAGATCTTTTTTGGAGGGAAAAGGACCAAAATGCAGGCAGGTGGACTCCGTGGAGGCTGGATGGGGAGTTGCTCCTGCCCTGGCACTAGAGACCCAGCTGCTGTTCCAGGTGCTCTCTGGTACCAGAGATCTCCGTGTGTCGTGTCATGCCACTGTCTCCAGGACTGACCCTCAGGATAATGAGATTCAAAACGAGGCAAGTCATATTGCCTTCAAAAGTAAATCCAGGGAGGTTTGGCGGTATGTCAGAGGGTTAAGGCCTTGTGGCGCTCACGAAAAGAGGGCACAGGTGGAAGGGTCAGGTTCTGGCGCCCAGACCCCCACCTGCAGGGGAGTCGCTTTACAGGGGGTGAAGCAGGACTTTAGGGGCTCTCTTTCTCTGCCACTCTGTATTTCCCCTGCTCTCTCCTTTTCTCTCTGTATGATGCAAGTTCAAAACAACAACAAAAACGACAACAATAACCACCACAGTGACCAAGCAACAAGGGCAGCGAAAGGGGAACAAAAGGAGTGCAGGGGCTGTGGATTATTCGTGGGGCAGGCACTGAGCTGAGGCAATAACCCCTTGAGGCAATCAATCAATCAATGAATAAGTAATACAGGTAACAGAGGTGTATATGTCCCTGTGTGTTTCCAGAGTTCATGTAAATGCACTTTTGTTTATTACTTCATTTATTTATTACCTTGCTACGAGAATTTCTTTTCATTGCTAAAAAAAAAGTGTTCCATCAAGGGTACCAGGTAGTGCCACACCCAGTTAAGCACTCATGTTACAAAGCAGGGGGACTGGGCTTCAAGACCCTGGTCCCCACCTGCCGGGGGAAATCTTTACAAGTGGTGCAGAAGTGCTGCAGGTGACTCTCTCTGTGTCTCAAACTCTCTATCCCTCCCTTCCCTCTCAATTCCTGTCTATTTATTCCAATAAATAATCAAGAAAATTGAAAGTAAAAAAAGAAAAAGGAAAAGTTAATATTCCACTACTTCAATGGGGCTACTCAGGACAATGCTTTCCTTGTTAAGATCCTCACAGCATACCATATGCAGAAAGGCAAAGACGCCATGTATATTTTAACCCAGTTTTTATATTTATTTATTTATTTAGGTGGTTATTCATTTTTGTTATTTATGAATTAATGTTTTACATTTGACATAGACTCGGGCTCTGACACCAGCTGTCTCAAGTACCCCTAGATGGTACTCTGCCTCTACAAAACCAATCCATTGACCTGTCCATGCATCCATCCATCCACCCATCAATCTATACAACCATCCATCCATGCATCCATCCATCCATCCATCCATCCATCCATCCATCCATCTACCAGTCAACCAAGCTAAGTAGAAAAGGAGATCTCTCCTTGAATGGTGAAGACAAACCAGGATGCATAGGTAGGTTGCAAAGGGGCGAGTTCGGCTGAATAGGGCAGAGGGGCTGAACCAGGGAATGTGTTGGGGGGTGTGGGTGTGGGTGGGGTGAGCCGGAGACCTGTGAGTTGGGTCGCCTCAGGGGCAGGGAGGGGGTGGAAATGGTTGCGAACAGCTGTCACTGGAGAACCATCACAAGTGCTAGAGCTGTTGAGCTGGGCACCTGGAAGAGAAGACAGACAATGGAGAGAAGCAAATTGCAGAGGAGAGGAGAGGGGAGAGGATGGTGAGGGCAGGAGAGGACAGGAGAGGACAGGAGTGAAGGGGACCTGAGAAACCTACCTGGACAAAGGCAGCATACAGACATCCAGGAAGGCAGACAGGCATGCAGGCAGCTATGGCCTTGGCTCCCTGGATCCCGGGCACACCTCCACTTGTCTTCTCTTGGCTGCCAGCCCTGAGGTCCCTTGTCGGTCAGCACTGTCTTCCCATCCTTCCGCCCCTCTGTGCCAGGGCCCAGGCATCTGGGCGCTGCTGGCTGACCTAGTGGCAGGGCAGTTGGGCTGCCCAGTGCCAGTGTGGCCAGCACAGAATGTCAGGGGCTAGGACATCACAGAGGGCTCCTGTGGTTGCTAGGCCACGGGGACCCCGCCCATCCAGTTGACCAGCAGCCATGACCCCTACACTGAACTTGACCTTGAGGGGTGGTGGCCAGCCACCAGAGCCAGAGCCCCAGGCCAAAGCAGGTGCAGGTCGGCCGGGCCAAGGTGCTATGGGCAGATTGGTGTGTGTCTGGGCATGGGGCTGGCATCTGACAGCCCAGGGCTGGGGACCAAGGTCCGCCAGGCCCTTGTCCCACCATTTGCACTGACACAGTCTTGCTGACTGACTGACAGTCCCCGCCCCCGAGATACCCACACCAGGTCCCTGGGTGCCCTGAGCTGCCCCTGAGGATTGGTGGGTGCCTGGCTGGACACATGCCTCCGTAATGGAGGCCTCTATTAACCCCATTGCCTACTGATAGCTGCCCTCCTGCCCCTCTTCCTTCTCCTCCTCCTCCTCCTCTTCTTCCTCCTCCTCTTCCTCCTCCTCCTTCTTCTCCTCCTACTCCACCTCCTCCTCCTTCTCTTCCTGATCCTCAGAGGGACTCACTCAGGCCCCTTGGCCTAGGTAAGCCAGGGCTGGTGCTCTGGCTGCTGCAGCTTCTATCAAGTGGGTGGGTGCAGGAATCTGTTCCTGTCAGTCCCTGGTTCCTGGGACCTTCCATGCTTCCAGCTCCCCCCACTCTCTACTCCAGACCCCTCCTCAAGGATGTCCCATTTCCCCTTGCCCTCTGTTTCCCAGCTCCCCAACTAACATCTACTGTGTGCCTCCCTGCACTACTTTATTGCCACCCTGCTTCTGCGCTTCAGCCCTGGGGTACCAGACCCAGCCCAGCTGCCATCTCACCATCCAGCAGGGGGTTCTGGCCTAACCCACTGCCACCACACCCAAACACACAGCTCTGCACACATTCACGGGCTCTCCTGCCTGCAGCCTGCCCCTCAAACAGTCTCCTTCTGCCCCCTAGACCCCTTACAGCCTCTGCCATGGCCCCTCACAGATACCTGGGCATGAGCAGCGCAGACATGCAACGAGCTCCACTCGCCCCCACTCCATTTGCTCTAAGGTTGGTCAAGAATCTTTTTTTCATGCTGTATGATAGGTAATTGAGAAAGTCCAATGTCCTGGGGAGCAAGAACTGCAAACAGTCCATCTACAATGTACCATTTGGTTCTCAGGCCGCCCAATCCCTAATGCGCTGTGCAGACTTTTGACTGGCAAAAACACCCCATCTGAGCGTGAGATCTGGCTGGGCTAGTGGCTCTTTCTGTGGACTAGGAAACAGACAGACAGAGTTTTCAGGTTCAAAACCTGTACTTCCAAGAATATGGTCATTGGCTAAGGTTAAAAAAAAAAAGGCTTTTTATTTATTTTTTCCCCCTGCCTGGGTAACCTGTCTGCTGCTTGTTTCTCAGTGAAAAAAGGGAAAGGTCTTTTTTGGAGGGAAAAGGACCAAAATGCAGGCAGGTGGACTCCGTGGAGGGTGGATGGGGAGTTACTCCTGCCCTGTCACTAGAGACCCAGCTGCTGTTCGAGGTGCTCTGTGATACCAGAGATCTCCGTGTGTCGTGTCATGACACTGTCTCCAGGACTGACCCTCAGGATACTGAGGATTCAAAACGAGGCAGGTCATATTGCCTTCAAAAGTAAATCCAGGGAGGTTTGGCAGTATGTCAGAGGGTTAAGGGCTTGTGGTGCTCACGCAAAGAGGGGGCAGGTGGAAGGATCCGGGGTCTGGCCCTCAGACAACCACGTGCAGGGGAGTCGCTTTACAGGGGGTGAAGCAGGTCATTAGGAGCTCTATCTTTCTCTCCCACTCTGTATTTCCTCTGCTCTCTCCTTTTGGGTCTGTCAGATGCACGGTCAGTAACAACAACAACAACAACAATAACCACCAGAGTGACCAAGCAACAAGGGCAGCGAAAGGGGAACAAATGGAGTGCAGGAGGTGTGGATTATTCGTGGCGCAAGCACTGAGCTGTGGCAATAACCCCTTGAGGCAATCATTCCATAAATGGAGAAGTAATACAGATAACAGAGACGTATATGTCCCTGTGTGTTTCCACTGAGTTAATGTAAATGCACTTTTATTTACTTCTTCATTTATTTATTACCTTGCCACGAGAATTTCTTTTCATTGCTAAAAAAAAGTGTCCCATCAAGGGTAGCAGGTGGTGCCACACCCCGTTAAGCACTCATGTTACAATGCAGGAGGACTGGGCTTCAACACCCTGGACCCCACCTGCCAGGGGAAATCGTTACAAGTGGTGCAGAAGTGCTGCAGGTGTCTCTCTCAGTGTCTCAAACTCCTCTCCCTTCTTCCCTCTCAATTCCTGTCTATTTATTCCAGTGAATAATCAAGAAAATAGAAAGTAAAGAAAGAAAAAGGAAAAGGAAATATTCCACTACTTCAAATGGTCTACTCAGGACAATGCTTTCCTTGTTAAGATCCTCACAGCATTCCATATGCAGAAAGGCAAAGGCGTCATGTATTTTTTAACCCAGTTTTTATATTTATTTATTTATTCATTTATTTATTTACGTTCTTATTCATTTTTGTTATTGATGAATTAATGTTTTACATTTGACATTGACTAAGGATCTGACACCAGCGGTCTCCAGTACCCCTAGATGGTACTCTGCCTCTACAATACCGTTCCATTGAACTGTCCATCCATCCATCCACCCATCCATCTATCCATCCATCCATTCATCCATCAATCCATCCATCCATCCATCCATCCACCTGTCAACCAAGCTAAGTACAAAAGGAGATCTCTCCTTGAATGGTGAAGACAATCAACAATGCACAGGTAGGTTGCAAAGGGGCCAGTTTGCCTGAATAGGGTAGAGGGGCTGAACCAGGGATTGTGTTGGGGCGTGTGGGTGTGGGGGTGGGTGGTGTGAGCCAGAGACCCTGTGAGCTGGGTCACATCAGGGGCAGGCAGGGGGTGGAAGGGGTTGCGAACAGCTGTCACTGGAGATCCATCACAAGAGCTGGAGCTGTTGAGCAGCGCACCCGGAAGAGAGGACAGACAAAGGAGAGAAGCAAAGTGCAGAGGAGCGGAAAGGGGAGAGGATGGTGTGGACAGGAGAGGACAGGAGTGTAGGGCACCTGAGAAACCTACCTGGACAAAGGCAGCATACAGACATCCAGGAAGGCAGGCAGGCATGCAGGTAGCTCTGGCCTGGGCTCCCTGGATCCCGGTCGCACCTCCACCTGTCTTCTCTTGGCTGCCAACCCACGGTCCCTCGTCGGTCAGCAGTGTCTTCCCATCCTTCCGTCCCTCTGTGCCAGGGCCCAGGCGTCTGGGCGCTGTTGGCTGACCTAGTGGCAGGGCAGTTGGGCAGCTCAGTGCCAGTGTGACCAGCACAGATTGCCAGGGGTTAGGACATCACAGAGGGCTCCTGTGGTTGCTAGGCCACGGGGACCCCGCCCATCCAGTTGACCAGCAGCCATGACCACCACCCTGAACTTGACCTGAGTGGTGGTGGCCAGCCACCAGAGCCAGAGCCCCAGGTCAAAGCAGGTGCTGGTCGGTCTGCCGGGCCAAGGGGCTATGGGCAGATTGGTGTGTGTCTGGGCATGGGGCTGGCATCTGACAGCCCAGGGCTGAGGACCAATTTCCGCCAGGCCCCTGTCCCACCATGTGGACTGACACACACAGTCTTGCTGACTGACAGACAGTCCCTGCCCCAGAAATACCTACACCAGGACCATGGGTGCCCTGAGCTGCCCCTGAGGGTTGGTGGGTGCCTGCCTGGACACATGCCTCCGTAATGGAGGCCTCTATTAATCCCGTTGCGTACTGACAGCTGCCCTCATGGCCCTCCTCCTCCTCCTCCTCCTCCTCCTCATCCTCCTCATCCTCCTCTTCCACCTCCTCCTCCTCTTCCACATCCTCAGAGGGACTCACTCAGGACCCTTGGCCTAGGCAAGCCAGGACTGGTGCTCTGGCTGTTGCAGCTTCTATCCAGTGGGTGGGTGCAGGAATCTGTTCCTGTCAGTCCCTGATTCCTGGGACCTTCCATGCCTCCAGCTGCCCCCACTCTCTAGTCCAGAGCCCTCCTCAAGGATGCACCCTTTCCCCTTGCCCTCTGTCCCCCAGATCCCCAACTAACATCTACTGTGTGCCTCCCTGTGCTACTTTACTGCCACCCTGATTCTGCCCTTTAGCCCTAGGGGCCCAAGGCCAGCCCAGCTGCCACCTCACCATCCAGCAGGGGACCCGCCCTAACCCCCTGCCACCACACCCACTAACACAGCCCTGAACACACTCATGGGCTCCCCTGCCTGCAGCCTGCCTCTCAAACAGTCTCCTTCTGCCCCCTAGCCCCCTTACAGTCTCTGCCACGGCCCGCCACAGACACCTGGGCATGAGCAGCGCAGACATGCAAACAGCTCCCCTCGCCCCCACTCCATTTGCTCCAAGGTTGTCATGAGTCTTTTTTTTCATGCTGTAGGGGAGGGAGTTGAGACAGTCCAATGTCCTGGAGAGCAAGAACTGCAAACAGTCCATCTACAATGTAACATTTGAGTCTCAGTCCGCCAATCCCTAGTGCGCTGTGCAGACCTTTGACTGGCAAAAACACCCCATTTGAGTGTGAGATCTGCCTGGGCTAGTGCCTTTTCTGTGGACTAGGAGACAGACAGACAGAGTTTTCAGGTTCAAAACCTGTACTTCCCAGAAGACGGTCATTCACTTCGGTAAAAAAAAAAAAAAAAAAAAAGGATATTTATTTTTTCCCCCTGCCTGGGTAACCTGTCTGCTGCCAGTTTCTCAGTGAAAAAAGGGAAAAATCTTTTTTAGAGGGAAAAGGACCAAAATGCAGGCAAGTGGACTCCGTGGAGTGTGGATGGGGAGTTGCTCCTGCCCTGGCACTAGAGCCCCACCTGCTGTTCCAAGTGCTCTCTAATACCAGAGATATCCGAGTGTTGTGTCATGACACTGTCTCCAGGACTGACCCTCAGGATAATGAGGATTCAAAACGAGGCAGGTCATATTGCCTTCAAAAGTAAATCTATGGAGGTTTGGCGGTATGTCAGAGGGTTAAGGGCTTGTGGTGCTCACGAAATGAGGGGGCAGGTGGAAGGATCCGGGGTCTGGCCCTCAGAACGACACCTGCAGGGGAGTCGCTTTACAGGGGGTGAAGCAGGTCTTTAGGAGCTGTATCTTTCTCTCCCACTCTGTATTTCCTCTGCTCTCTCTTTTTTGGTCTGTCAGATGCACGGTCAGTTACAACAACAACAACAACAACAACAACAATAACCACCACAGAGACCAAGCAACAAGGGCAGCGAAAGGGGAACAAATGGAGTGCAGGAGCTGTGGATTATTCGTGGCGCAGGCACTCAGCTGTGGCAATAACCCCATGAGGCAATCAATCCATAAATGGAGAAGTAATACATGTAACAGAGACATATATGTCCCTGTGTGTTTCCACTGAGTTAATGTAAATGCACTTTTATTTACTTCTTCATTTATTCATTACCTTGCCACGAGAATTTCTTTTCATTGCTAAAAATAAGTGTCCCATCAAGGGTACCAGGTGGTGCCACACCCAGTTAAGCACTCATGTTACAATGCAGGAAGACGGGGCTTCAACACCCTGGTCCCCACCTGCCAGGGGAAATCTTTACAAGTGTTGCAGAAGTGCTGCAGGTGTCTCTCTCTATGTCTCAAACTGCTCTCCCTCCCTTCCCTCTCAATTCCTGTCTATTTATTCCAGTGAATAATCAAGAAAATAGAAAGTAAAAAAATAAAAAGGAAAAGGAAATATTCCACTACTTCAAATGGGCTACTCAGGACATTGATTTCCTTGTTAAGATCCTCACAGCATTCCATATGCATAAAGGCAAAGACGCCATGTATTTTTTAACCCAGTTTTTATATTTATTTATTTTTATTTAGGTGCTTATTCATTTTGTTATTGATGAATTAATGTTTTACATTTGACATTGACTAAGGATCTGACACCAGCGGTCTGCAGTACCCCTAGATGGTACTCTGCCTCTACAAAACCAATCCATTGACCTGTCCATACATCCATCCACCCATCCATCCATCTATCCATCCATCCATTCATCCATCCATCCATCCACCCATCCATCCATCTATCCATCCATCCATTCATCCATCCACCCATCCATCCATCTATCCATCCATCCATCCATCCATCCATCCATCCATCCATCCATCCACCAGTCAACCAAGCTAAGTACAAAAGGAGATCTCTCCTTGAATGGTGAAGACAATCAACGATGCACAGGTAGGTTGCAAAGGGGCCAGTTTGGCTGAATAGGGCAGAGGGGTTGAACCAGGGAATGTGTTGGGGTGTGTGGGTGTGGGTGTGGGTGTGTGTGGGGTGAGTCGGAGACCCTGTGAGCTGGGTCACCTCAGGGACAGGGAGGGGGTGGAAGCGGTTGCGAACAGCTGTCACTGGAGAACCATCACAAGTGCTGGAGTTGGTGAGCAGCGCATCCAGAAGAGAAGACAGACAAAGGAGAGAAGCAAAGTGCAGAGGAGAGGAGAGGGGAGAGGATGGTGAGGACAGGAGAGGACAGGAGTGGACAGGAGTGAAGGGGACCTGAGAAACCTACCTGCACAAAGGCAGCATACAGACATCCAGGAAGGCAGGCAGGCATGCAGGCAGTTCTGGCCTGGGCTCCCTGGAACCCGGGCACACCTCCACCTGTCTTCTCTTGGCTGCCAGCCCTAAGGTCCCTCGTTGGTCAACACTGTCTTCCCATCCTTCCGTCCCTCTGTGCCAGGGCCCAGGCATCAGGGCGCTGTTGACAGACCTGGTGGCAGTGCAGTTGGGCTGTCCAGTGCCAGTGTGGCCAGCACAGATTGCCAGGGGCTAGGACATCACAGAGGGTTCCTGTGGTTTCTAGGCCATGGGGACCTCGCCCATCCAGTTGACCAGCAGCCAAGACCCCCACCCTGAACTTGACCTTGAGGGGTGGTGGCCAGGCACCAGAGCCAGAGCCCCAGGCCAAAGCAGGTGCCGGTCGGTCAGCCGGGCCAAGGGGCTATGGGCAGATTGGTGTGTGTCTGGGCATGGGGCTGGCATCTGACAGCCCAGGGCTGGGGACCAAGTTCCGCCAGGCCCCTGTCCCACCATGTGCACTGACACACAGTCTTGCTGACAGACTGACAGTCCCCGCTCCAGAGATACCCACCCCAGGTCCCTGGATGCCCTGAGCTGTTTCTGAGGATTGGTGGGTGCCTGCCTGGACACATGCCTCTGTAATGGAGGCCTCTATTAATCCCGTTGCCTACTGACAGCTGCCTTCCTGCCCCTCCTCCTCCTCTTTCTCCTCCTCCTCTTCTTCTTCCTCCTATTCCTCCTGCTCCTCCTCCTCCTCCTCCTACTCCGACTCCTCCACCTCCTCCTTTTTCTCTTCCTCATCCTGTGAGGGACTCTCTCAGGGCCTTTGGCCTAGGCAAGCCAGGGCTGCTGCTCTGGCTGCTGCAGCTTCTATCCAGTGGGTGGGTGCAGGAATCTGTTCCTGTCAGTCCCTGGTTCCTGGGACCTTCCATGACAACAGCTCCCCCCACTCTCTAGACCAGATACCTCCTCAAGTATGCCCCCTTTCCCATTGCCCTCCGTCCCCAGCTCCCCAACTAACATCTACTGTGTGCCTCCCTGCCCTACTTTATTGCCACCCTGTGTCTGCCCTTCAGCCCTGGTTGCCCAGGGCCAGCCCAGCTGCCATATCACCATCCAGCAGGGGGACCTGCCCTAACCCCCTGCCACCACACCCAAACACAGCTCTGCACACAATCACGAGCTCCCCTGTCTGCAGCCTGCCTCTCAAACAGACTCCTTTTGCCCCCTAGCCCCCTTACAGCCTCTGCCACGGCCCCACACAGACACCTGGGCATGAGCAGCGCAGACATGCAAACAGCTCCCCTTGCCCCCACTCCATTTGCTCCAAGGTTGTCAAGAGTCTTTTTACCATGCTGAAGGTTAGGGAGTAGAGACAGTCCAATGTCCTGGGGAGCAAGAACTGCAAACAATCCATCTACAATGTTATATTTGGGTCTTAGGCCGCCCAATCCCTACTGCGCTGTGCAGACCTTTCACTGGCAAAAACACCCCATCTGAGCGTGAGATCTTGCTGGGCTAGTGGCTCTTTCTGTGGACTAGGAGATTGACAGACAGAATTTTCAGGTTCAAAATCTGTACTTCCCAGAATATGGTCATTCGCTATGGTTAAAACAAAAAAAAGCTTTTTATTTATTTCCCCCTGCCTGGGTAACCTGTCTCCTGCCTGTTTCTCAGTGAAAAAAAGGGAAAAACCTTTATTGGAGGGAAAAAGACCAAAATGTAGGCAGGTGGACTCCATGGAGGGTATATGGGGAGTTGCTCCTGCCCTGGCACTAGAGACCCAGCTTCTGTTCCAGGTTTTCTCTGATACCAGGGATCTCTGTGTGTCGTGTAATGACACTGTCTCCAGGACTGATCCTCAGCATAATGAGGATTCAAAACGAGGCAGGTCATATTGCCTTAAAAAGTAAATGCAGGGAGGTTTGGTGGTATGTCAGATGGTTAAGGGCTTGTGGCACTCACGAATAGAGGGGACAAGTGGAGGGATTTGGGGTCTGGCCCCCAGACCGCCACCTGCAGGGGAGTCGCTTTACAGGGGGTGAAGCAGGTCTTTAGGAGCTCTATCTTTATCTCCCACTCTGTATTTCCTCTGCTCTCTCCTTTTGTGTCTGTCAGATGCAAGGTCAGTAACAACAACAACAACAACAACAACAACCATAACCACCACAGTGACCAAGCAAAAAGGGCAGCGAAAGGGGAACAAATGGAGTGCAGGAGCTGTGGATTATTTGTGGTGCAGGCACTCAGCTGTGCCAATAACCCCTTGAGGCAATCAATCCATACATGAAGAAGTAATACAGGTAACAGAGACGTATATGTCCCTGTGCGTTTCCACTGAGTTAATGTAAATGCACTTTTATTTACTTCTTCATTTATTGATTACCTTGCCACGAGAATTTCTTTTCATTGCTAAAAAAAGTGTCCCATCAAGGGTACCAGGTGGTGCCACACCCAGTTAAGCACTCATGTTACAATGCAGGGGGACTGGGCTTCAAGACCCTGGTCCCCACCTGCCGGGGGAAATCTTTACAAGTGGTGCAGAAGTGCTGCAGGTGACTCTCTCTATGTCACAAACTCTCTATCCCTCCCTTCCCTCTCAAGTCCTGTCTATTTATTCCAATAAATAATCAAGAAAATTGAAAGTAAAAAGAGAAAAAGGAAATATTCCACTACTTCAATGGGGCTACTCAGGACAATGCTTTCCTTGTTAAGATCCTCACAGCATACCATATGCAGAAAGGCAAAGACACCATGTATTTTTTAACCCAGTTTTTATATGTATTTATTTATTTAGGTGCTTATTCATTTAGGAGACTCCTAATTCAGCCACTGGAGGCATCCATCTTCCTTTTGTCTCTCCATAGCAAGGGACTGGGGAGTTTCTGCTTCCTGCAAGCATAGCGACTATGTATGGGACACTCATGGATGCTTACTTCGGGGAATCTCTCTGAGTGTGATGTGTGGACACGAGGACACCATGATCAGAGATTGTGAGGCCACAGGAGCAATTACCTTAGCAGGACCCAAAGGGGAGATGTAAGGGGCCGGTTCATCCACTATTGTTTGGTCAAACACAGTTCCCATCTATGTTGAGACACAGCTCTTTCTGGGTTCTTTCTGGCCTTGTAATATGCTGTCCACTGAGAAGTGGACTGAGAGCCTGGGGGCTGAGTATGCAGCCAAACATGACTGGACAGGGTCCTGCCCATGAATTCTGAGGGGTGCCCCAGCTTCCCCCGTTGGCAGTGTTTGGATGATAGTGAGGCATGAGATTGAATTGGGAACTGAGGAGAGCGAGACATGAGAGTCCCTTTGCATATGCATTCTTCCTTAGCCATAATCTGGGCTAGCTGGCTTGCCCTAACCAGCTAGGTTCTCTGTACATAAGTTGAAGGTGAGGCTGGCTCCCTTGCCATCCTTGCTCTGAGACTAAAATACGTGAGTTCTGAGCACACACAGTCACAAACACATAGACAGACAGACAGACACACACACACACACACACACACACACACACACACACACACACATTACTGTCAGGTCTGGTAGTACAGCATATGGTGAAAGCTAGGGCTGTCTGGGGTCTGTGGGCATGAGAGCTGCTGCCTTACAATCTCTACAAGCCAGCTTTGAACCTGTCATCAATGAACACAGTGTAGGAGGTATTTGAATTCTGAGAAACTGAAGAGGGAGAGGTTTTTGCCCCGAGGCTTGCACTGGGAACTACCAGATGCACTGTGTCTGTTGCCAGACTAGGAAACTTGTGGTGGCTGTACATGTGGAGAGTCTCCTTGATGAGTTCCTTCTCGAGCCGTTTTCGCTATGTCCCATTGGAGCTGCTTATAGCTAATGATTTTGAGATTCTAATCCTTTGGACAAATCTTTTCCTGATGCACAGTTTCTCTCCATGTTTTAGCATTCAACTGTCTGAATGTCATATTGAATCCATTGTAGAAAATGACTACATCAGTCTCTCTCTCCCTCTCTCTCTCTCTCTCTCTCTCTCTCTCTATATATATATATATATATATATATATATATATATATACATGTAACATGTATAGTTCTGAAAATATTTTTAGCTAGAGACCTGCACAGCTCTGGATTAGGGTAGTAAAGTGGATACACTTGGGCCTTCTGAGCCACAGTCATGAGAGACATCTCACAGATCCATATCGTTTATCACTCTACAAATCTCTCTCAGCACAAACTACCTCTGCCAGATCATCTACTTCCCTCTTGCTCATTTTGTCCACGGAGTCCTATCCCAAAACTGGAAATCAAAGAAGAAATAGACATAGTGCAGTTCCCTGCACACAAGTCAGGCTGATGCTGGACCAGGAAGATGCAATACGCCAGCCTGCATCTTGGCTAGAGCATCACTAAGACTACTTCCAATTTGGAGACGCAGGGACAGTTTTTGAGAGTGGGCTTCAGCCAAGTGTTGCTTCTCAGAGTGGCTAAGACCTAGATGTTCTAAGTGTTACCTTTCCTCAAAAACATAAAATAGCAATGCCACTTGTAAGAAGTATGCATGGGCATGGCTGGTTTGTCTTCAGTGCTCTGGCACTGATTAACACAGGGCCAGAATTTCAGTCCTTTTTTGTCTCTGTCATTCTGTCTCTCTGACTGTCTTTATGTGCCTTCTTCCCTGGGCTCTTACTGGAAGTCAGTGCATGCATCATGAACTCAGTCATCCTGGTGTTGAAATTTTCGTTTCTTTGCCCTTTGCATTATTTAGTCTCCTGCACATGGTGTAGTACAGAGGGGAACTGCGGAAACAGTGTTGCTACTGCAGGTTTAAGGCATATGTCCATTTTGAGCTGCAGCTGTCCAGGCCCTCTATGCTTGACTTCCATTCTCCAGGGCCTTGAGGCTGACACTCAGCCTAAATGAAGCCCTCCTCACCTTCCTGCACAGTGTCCTTGTCCTTATTTCATGAGAGCCCAGGTGAAGAGAAGTGAAACTCTATCCCCCTGGCAAACACATTGTGCTTTCCCTCTATTAAGCCAAATGTAAAGTATCTGTGGTACTGATGGACACACCAGTGTCCAGACTTTCCACGCAAAACAGAAGCTTCCAGGGTTCAGAAAGAGGGTGTTATGATGGCTGTGAAATGTGTTTTCCAAGTGCCTCATGGGGTTTCAAATCCTTTTGAAACCTGAAGTTCTTTCTTGTATAAGGGAATATTCTCACCTCTGGCCAGAAGGGCTGCCCAACTCAGAGCACAGCTATCCCAGGTCAGGAGGTCTGCCAGCATGCTAGCTCATGGAGGGATTCCTTAGTATGTCCTTAGGGCCCATGTGGTAACAGGTGTTTCCAATTGCCTTTATTAGCAGCAGCCAGGCCCTCAGGTGAGGTGCGGGGCTCTGATCTCCACTGGAAACTCTGAATTCAGCCAATGGAGGCATCCATCATTCTTTTGTCTGTCCATAGCAAGGGCCCGGGGAGTTTGTGATTCCTGCAAGCAGAGCGACTTTGTATGGGACACTCATGCATGCCTACTTCTGGGAATCTCTCTGAGTGTGATGAGTGGACACCAGTACACCATGATCAGGTATTGTGAGGCCACAGGAACAATTGCCTTAGCCGGACCCAATGGGTAGGTGTAAGGGACCAGGTTCATTCACTATTGCTGGGTCGAACACAGTTCCCATCTATGTTGAAACACAGCTCTTTCTGGGTACTTTCTGTGCTTGTAAACTGCTGCCCTGAGCAGTGGATGAGAGCCTGGAGGCTGACTATGCAGCCAAACATGACTGGACAGGGTCCTGCCCCTGAATTCTGAGGGGTGCCCCAGCTTCCCCCGTTGGCAGTGTTTGGATGATAGATAGTGAGGCATGGGATTGAATAGGGAACTCAGGAGAGCTAGACATGAGAGACCCTTTGCATATGCATTCTTGCTTAGCCAGAATCTGGGCTAGCTGGCTTGCCTTGACCAGCTAAGTTCTCTGTACATAAGTTGCAGGTGAGGCTGGCTACCTTGACACCCATTCTCTGAGACTACTACAGGTGAGCTCTGAGCACACACAGTCAGACAGACAGACAGACACACACACATTACTGTCAGGTCTGGTAGTACAGCATATGATGAAGACTGGGGCTGTCTCGGGTCTGTGGGCATGAGAGCTGCTGCCTTACAATCTCTACAAGCCAGGTTTGATCCTGTCATCAATGAACACATTGTAGGAGGTTTTTGAATTCTGAGACACTGAAGAGGGAGAGGTTTTTGCCCTGAGGCTTGCACTGGGAATTAGCAGCTGCCCTGTGTGTGTTGCCAGACTAGGAAACTTGTGGTTCCTGTCCATGTAGAGAGACTCCTGTATGAGTTCCTTCTGGAGCATTTTTCGATCGGTACCGATGGAGCTGCATATAGCTAATGATTTGGAGATTTTACTCCTTTGGACAATTCTTTTCATAATGCACAGTTTCTCTCCAGGTTTTAGCAATCAATTGTCTGAATGTCATATCGAATCCATTGTAGAAAATGACTACATCAGTCTCTCTCTCTCTCTCTCTCCCTCTCTCTCTCTCTCTCTCTCTCTCTCTCTCTCTCTATATATATATATATATATATATATATATATAACATGTAGAGGTCTGAAAATATTTTTTCGCTAGAGACCTGCAAAGCTCTGGATTAGTGTAGAAAAGTGCATACACCTGGCCCTTCTGAGCCAGAGTCATGAGAGACATCTCACAGAGCCATTCATATACCTCTTATCACTCTAGAAATCTATCTCAGCACAAATTACAGCTGCCAAATCATCTACTTCCCACTTGCTCTTTTCGTCCACGGAGTCCTATCCCAAAACTGTAAATCAAAGAAGAAATAGACATAGTGCAGTTCCCTGCACACAGGACAGGCTGAGGCTGGAACAGGGAGATGAGATACTCCAGCCTGCATCTTGGCTGGAGCATCACTAAGATTACTTCCAATTTGGAGAGGCGAGGGCAGTTTTGGAGAGTGGGTTGCAGCCGTGTTGTTTCTCAGAGTGGGCTAAGACCTCGATGTTCTAAGTGTAACCTTTCCTCACAAACATAAAATAACAATGTCACTTGTAAGAAGTGTGCATGGGCATGGAGGGTTTGTCTTCAGTGCTCTGGCACTGATCAAAAGCGGGCCAGAATTTCAGTCCATTTCTGTCTCTGTCATTCTGTCTCTCTGACTGTCTCTACGTGCCTTCCTCACTGGGCCCTTACTGGAAGTCAGTGCATACATTGTAGACTCAGTCTTACTGGAGTTGAAATTTTCCATTCTTTGCCATTTTGGATTATTTAGTCTCATGGATATGGCATAGTACAGAGAGGAACTGAGAAGAAAGCGATCCTGCTGCAGGTAACAGGCATATGTCCATCTCCAGCTGCAGCTGTCCAGGCCCTCTGTGCTTGACTTCCATTCTCCAGGGGCCTGAGGCTGACACTCAGCCTAAATATAGCCCTCCTCAATTGCCTGCACCACACTTGTCCTTATTCCATGAGAGCCCAGGTCAAGAGAAGTGAAACTCTATCCCCCTGGCACACACATTGTGCTTTCCCTCTATTGGGTCGAATGTAAAGGATCTGTGGTACTGATGGCCACAGCAGTGTCCATATTTTCCACGCAAAACAGAAGCTTTTAGGGTTCAGAAAGAGGTTGTTTTGATGGCTGTGCAATGTCTTTTCCAAGTGCCTCATGGGGTTTCAAAACCTTTTGAAACCTGAAGTTCTTTCTTGTATCTAGGGAATATTCTCGCCTCTGGCCAGAAGGGCTTCCCAACTAGGAGCACACCTATCCCGGGGTCAGGAGGTCTGCCAGCCTGCTAGCTCCTGGAGGGATTCCTGAGTATGTCCTCAGGGCCCAAGTGGTAACAACTGTTTCCAATTGCCTTTATTAGCAGCATCCAGGCCCTCAGATGAGGAGCGGGACTGTTATCTCCACTGGAAACCCTAATTCAGCCAATGGAGGCATCCATCATTCTTTTGTCTCTCCATAGCAAGGGCCCGGGGAGTTTGTGCTTCCTGTAAGCAGAGGGACTTTGTATGGGACACTCATGCATGCCTACTTCTGGGAATCTCTCTGAGTGTGATGAGTGGAAACCAGTACACCATGATCAGGGATTGTGAGGCCACAGGAGCAATTGCCTTAGCCGGACCCAAAGGGTAGGTGTAAGGGACCGGGTTCATTCACTATTGTTTGGTCGAACACAGTTCACATCTATGTTGAAACACAGCTATTTCTGGGTACTTTCTGTGCTTGTAATCTGCTGACATGAGCAGTGGACTGAGAGCCTGGAGGCTGAGTAGGCAGCCAAACATGACTGGACAGGCTCATGCCCCTGAATTCTGAGGGTTGCCCCAGCTTCCCACGTTGGCAGTGTTTGATTAATCGTGAAGCATGGGATTGAACGGGGAACTCAGGAGAGCGAGACATGAGGGCCCCTTTGCTTATGCATTCTTGCTTAGCCAGAGTCTGGGATAGCTGGCTTGCTGTGACCAGCTAGGTTCTCTGTGCATAAGTTGCAGGTGAGGCTGGCTAACTTGACACCCATGCTCTGAGACTACTATAGGTGAGCCCAGAGCACACACAGACACACACAGATAGACAGACAGACACACACACACACACACACACACATTACTGTCAGGTTTGGTAGTACAGCATATGGTGAAGGCTGGGGCTGTCTGGGGTCTGTGGGCATGAGAGCTGCTGCCTTACAATCTAAAAGCAAGCTTTGAACCTGTCATCAATGAACACAGTGTAGGAGGTTTTTGAATTTGGTCTCTTTCCAAATCATGTATTTATCTTCTCACCTTCTCTAACTCTCACATGCTCTCATACACTCTGTATTCACTCATTTATATTTTACTTATATACATATTTTACTGACAGTCCCAGATATACAAAGAGAGTTACCAGAGCACTGCTGAGCTCTGGTTTGTTGTGTTGGCGATTTCATCTAGGCTACTGGAGCATCAGTTTGTAAGTCTTTCTGACACAATCCCTATGCTGTCTCCTCATTTCCATGCCAGTATCAAACAGAGTTTATAATAACGAGATACATATATATATATATATATATATATATATATATATATATACAGATATATTTATATATCTGTCATTTTTTGAATTGTTGACCTATGTATTTGACCTTAATTTAGAATTACCACATTTATAACAGCCTAGTTTTTCAGAAATAATTGGCCATATAGTTGGAGCAGGATTCAATACAATTATAAATAATAGAACCTTCCAGTAGCATTTCTAATCCTGTTTCTATCAGCATCCTTATTGTAATTATCATAGCCCAGAAATTCCCTCCTTTTTCTAGTTTAACCTTCAATACGTATGTGTTTGTTTTCTTTTTCCGGAAATCTTAATTTCCTTGGACACTGAAGTGTTATGGAATTTTTGAAGCAGCCCTCTGTTTCTCAGCAGATGGTTTCTATGTTTCTGCTGTAATCAGGTCTTCTTGTGGTTTTTGTTTTCATTCTTTTTTTATTTTTTCAAGTCCTCCTAAATCATCTCCATTTATTTGCATATTTATTTATTTAGTCAGGTATCACATGAGGGTCATTTCTTCTGCTTGATATATTTTCTCTTATAATTGAAGCGAATTTTGACGCACAATACATTTCCTGGTGTAAATACTACACACATATGGTGAAGGCTGAGGCTGTCTGGGGTCTGTGGGTATTAGAGCTGCTGCCTTACAATCTCTACAACCCAGGTTTGAACCTGTCATGAATGAACACAGTCTAGGGGGTTTTTGGCTTCTGGTCAATTTCCAACTCCTCTATTTCTTTTGTCGCCTTCTCTGTCTCTGACTCTCACAGGCTCTCACTCACTCTGTCTGCACTCAGTAATATTTTAATTATATCCTTATTTTATTGTCTGACCCAGATATACAAAGAGAGTTGCCATAGCACTGCTGAGCTCTGGCTTGTTTTGTTGGTGATTTTACCTAGGCTACTGGAGACTCAGCTTTGTAAGTCTCTCTGACACAAGCCATATTCTGTCTCCTCATATCCATGGCAGTATCTCTCAGACTTTATAATAAAGATATATATCAATATACATATATAAATATACATATATATCTGTCATTTTTAGAATTGTCGACCTATGACCTATGGTCTTCCTGTAGTTTTTATTATTTTTTATGTTTTCAAATCCTAATAGATCATCCCCATATATTTGCATATTCATTTATATATTTATTCCAATATCACATGAGGGGTCATTTCTTCTGCCTGATAGATTTTCTATTATAATTGAAGGGAACTTTGGACACACAATACATTTCCTTTTGCAGATGCTACACACTACTACAACTACTACTGCACTGTTTTTGACAGTGACATCCAATGCACAATGGATTAGTATTGCAAGGCTCTAAATGATGTTTCCTATTTAACGTACAAAGTTTTTACCTCACAAATATTTATTATGTTCTTTCATGGGGGATGAATGGTTTACAGTCAGCAGTTACATGTAATAGTGGCTACAGGGGTAATTTTTACCACTTTCCCTGTATTTCTGTACATCATTAGTGACTTTCCTATTGAGGAGAAGGAAACAGTCATAAATTGAGAGAGCAGGGCCGAAGCAGGAAGAGAGACAGAGAGACAGCTGAACCTCTGATTTGCCACTAGACCAGCTTTTCCCTAATTGTGTAAGTGGTGACCAAGGGCTAAAAATGGGGTCTTGGGCTTCCACATAGTTCTCTGGCATTCTTGCTTAGCCAGAACTTGGCTAGCTGGCTTGCCCTGATCAGATAGGTTCTCTGTACATAAGTTGCAGGTGAGGCTGGCTACCTTGCCACCCATGCTCTGAGACTACTAGGTGAGCTCTGAGCACACACAGACACAGATAGACAGACAGACACACACACACACATTACTGTCAGGTCTGGTAGTACAGCATATGGTGAAGGCTGGGGCTGTCTGGGGTCTGTGGGCATGAGAGATGCTGCCTTACAATCTCTACAAGCCAGCTTTGAACCTGTCATCTATGAACACTGTGTAGGAGGTTTTTGAATTCTCATCTTTCCATCAGAAGTGGCTGGTGGGCGGGCATTCCAGAGGCTGCCCAATGAGCGTGCTGCACGGCCGTGTGGTGGGTGCTCAAGGTTGCTGGCCAATCACTGACTAGGGGCCTTGACACTCCTGGGCAAGTCCTAGCACACTGGCCAATGATATTGCTGGCAGGGGTTCTGGGCGTGGCCGAGACCTCTGGCATATCAGAGCATGGCTGGTACCCTGTCTGTGGGCCTTCTGAAGTAAGCCCGACAATGGGAGCTCAGAGCAAGCCTTAAAAGGCTGGGCGTGCTTGCAGGAAGTGCGAAGCAGGATTCACCCAGGGCCCTGCCTTGCAGAAGCTGTCCAGTGTGCATGTGTATAACTCCATTTGTGCCTGTGCCACTGTGGATGTGTGCTTGTGTGTAACTGTGAGAGTGTGTGTTTGTGTGTGTTTGTGTGTGTGTGAGGGAGGGAGAGAGAGAGCGAACAACAGAATCACTATGGTACAGGTGATTTTGTGCAAAACACTTGGCACATTCTGATTTACAGCTCAATATTGACACCATTGTAGCTCTCCTTGGCCCTTGGTCACTTTTATTCTTTTCAGATGTAAAGACACTGAAGAGGGAAAGGTTTTTGCCCTAAGGCTTGCACTGGGAACTACCAGATGCACTGTGTGTGTTGCCAGACTAGGAAACTTGTGGTGCCTGTCCATGTGGAGAGTCTCCTTGATGAGTTCCTTCTCGAGCCTTTTTCGCCAGGTTCCGTTGGAGCTGCAAATAGCTAATGATTTGGAGATTTTACTCCCTTGGACAATTTTTTTCCTCATGTACAGTTTCTCTCCAGGTTTTAGCAATCAATTGTCTGAATGTCATATCACATCCATTGTAGAAAATGACTACATCAGTGTCTCGCTTTCTCTCTCTCTCTCTCTCTCTCTCTCTCTCTCTCTATATATATATATATATATATATATATATATATATATATATGTAACATGTAGAGATCTGAAAATATATTTTAGCTAGAGACCTGCACAGCTCTGTTTTAGGGTAGTAATGCGGATACACCTTGCACTTCTGAGCCACAGTCATGAGAGACATCTCACAGAGCCATTGTTTACCTCTTGTCACTCTACAAATCTCTCTCAGCACAAACTACAGCAGCCAAATCATCTACTTCCCTCTTGCTCTTATTGTCCACCGATTACTATCCAAAAACTTTAAATCAAGGAAGAAATAGACATAGTGCAGTTCCCTGCACACAGGAAAGGATGAGGCTGGACCGGGGAGATGAAATATGCCAGCCTGGATTTGGCTGGTGCATCACTAAAACTACTTCCAATTTGTAGAGGCGGGGGCAGTTTTGTTGAGTGGGCTGCCAGCCAAGTGTTGCTTCTCAGAGTGGCTAAGACCTAGATTTTCTAAGTATAACCTTTCCTCACAAACATAAAATAGCAATTCCACTTGTAAGAAGTATGCATGGGCATGGAGGGTTTCTCTTCAGTGCTCTGGAACTGATCAACACAGGGCCAGAATTTCTGTCCTTTTCATTCACTGTCATTATGTCTCTCTGACTGTCTCTACGTGCCTTCTTAACTGGACCCTTCGTGGAAGTCAGTGCATGCATCGTGAACTCCGTCTTCCTGGTGTTGAAATTTTCCTTTCTTTGCCCTATGGATTACTTTGTCTCGTGCATATGGCGTAGTACAGAGGGGAACTTAGGAGACAGCGTTCCTGCTGCAGGTAACAGGCATATGTCCATCTCCAGCTGCAGCTGTCCAGGCCCTCTGTGCTTGACTCCCATTCTCCAAGGCCTTGTGGATGACACTCAGCCTAAATGCAGCCCTCCTCAATTTCCTGCACTGCATCCTTGTCCTTATTCCATGAGAGCCCAGTTCAAGAGAAGTGAAATTCTAACACCCTGGCACACACATTGTGCTTTCCCTCTATTGGGCAGAATGTAAAGTATCTGTGGTACTGATGGCCACACCAGTGTCCAGATTTTCCATGCAAAACGGAAGCTTCCAGGGATAGAAAGAGGGTTTTTTCATGGCTGTGAAATGTCTTTTCCCAGTGCCTCCTGGGGTTTCAAATCCTTTTTAAACCTGAAGTTCTATCTTGTATCTAGGGAAGATTCTCACCTCCGGCCCGAAGTCCCTCCCAACTAGGTGTACAGCTATCCCAGGGTCAGGAAGTCTGCCAGCCTGCTAGCTCCTGGAGGGATTCCAGAGTATGTCCTTAGTCCCCAAGTGGTAACAGGTGTTTCCAATTGCCTTTATTAGCAGGATCCAGGCCCTCAGGTGAGGGCCGGGGCTGTGTTCTCCACTGGAAGCAACTAATTCAGCCAATGTAGGCATCCATATTAATTATGTCTCTCCATAGCAAGGGCCCAGGGAGTTTGTGCTTCCTGCAAGCAGAGCGATTTTGTATGGGACACTAATGCATGCCTACTTCTGGGAATCTCTCTGAGTGTGATGTGTGGACACCAGGACACCATGATCAGGGATTGTGAGGCCACAGGAGCAATTGCCTTAGCCGGACCCAAAGGGTAGGTGTGAGGGGCCGGGTTCATCCACTATTGTTTGGTCAAACACAGTTCCCATCTTTGTTGAAACACAGCTCTTTCGGGGTTCATTCTGGGCTTGTAATCTGCTGCCCTGAGCAGTGGACTGAAAGTATGGAGGCTGATTAGGCAGCCAAATGTTACTGGACAGGCTCCTGCCCCTGAATTCTGATGGGAGCACCAGCTTACACCGTTGGCAGTGTTTGGATGAAAGTGAGGCATGAGATTGAATCGGGAACTGAGGAGAGGGAGACATGAGAGTCCCTTTGCATGTGCATTCTTGCTTAGCCAGAATCTGGGCTAGCTGGCTTAAACTGACTCATAGTTGAGCTGTAGGCAGTATCTCTTTATTCATGCAGGACGCAGCAAAATCTAAGCCGAGCTAAGCTAAACTCAAGGTAAAGTACAGTACTCTAAAACTCACAATGCTGTCTTTATATATACTTCCCAAGTAGGGTGGAAACAGGATGTGACATAGAGTGGGTAGAGAGAAAAGTGACTGGCGAAAATCAGAGTGTGACAAGGAAGGGGGTGGAGCAGGTGAGAATCCTATCACTGAACCACAAATGCCCTGGAGGGAAGGTGGTACTTGCTAACAGTGGTTATGTAAATAGAATGAAGTGTTATGTAAATAGAATAGTGTTAAGCAGGGGGGATTTAAACCAAATGAAACAGAAGGGGTCTCATGCATACCAACAATTCCCCCTTTCTTTTTAACTAAAGGCCATTGCGGGGTGAACAGAAATGTATATTGTACAGGCATTTTCAAAAGAACTGGCATATGACATGGAAAACAAAATAGGCGAGCAGCAATAACCAGTGTGATGCCAAGTGGAGCTTTTCTTGCCTCAAAGGGCAAGGCCTAGCAGACGAAAGGGCATTTCTTGCCTCTGGGAGTGCTTCATGCCTCTGGGGGCATCTCTTGCCTCAAAGGGCGATTCCTGCCTCTGTGGGCATCTCTTGCCTCTTGGGGCGCTTCATGCCTTTGTGGGCATAACCTAATAAGGAGGGGGAGCTTTCTGCCTCTGGGACAGAGCCTGCAGGCGAGGGGACATGGTCTATAAAGTTTCAAGGCAACTGGCTGAAGTTAGTCTTTGAGAAACACAGCAGTGTGTACCAGTAAGTCCGATGGAGGTGTCAGTCCAAAGTAGCTGACCACAGAAGAAAATGCCGGAGGATGAAACGCTGCACGTCTGTCTCGATGGGGAATGTTGGCCACCAGAATTCTGCTTTTCTGTAGAGAGTGAGCTTTCGAGTCTGTGAATCTGTTTCTTCAGGTCGTGCCAGGTCACATTATTGGTTTCCGGGGGCGATGTCAGAGAACAGGGGTCCAAATGGATTTCCGGGAATTCCATTTGAGTAGATGCTTTTTCATGTGAAGACTTGACAGCTTAAATTCACTTACTTGTCAAACAAAACTTGTAGCAGATTAGAAGTTTACTATCATTGATAACTCCATTATAATTGGAAGTCCTTTCTAGTATCATTTCAAGGTTGTTAAAACACTTTAAACTCAATAAAATGTGGAAAGGTAAACAGAAGAACCACGGTTAAAAGCCTTAGGCATGAGAATAATTAACATAATCGTTGCACTATCTGCCCCACCCATAACTCATACAGTTTTCAGGATTAAACGTTTCAGATTCATGTCAAGACGTAAAAGAGAAATCAAAGGAGGGAAAAAATAATTTTTTGGATTGTTTCTGGATGTCTCTAGAAATCATGGCTGCGTCCAGCATTTTTTTAAGTCAATGTCAAACAAAAATTCAGTCATTCAAATCATTCTCTTATGAAACGCAACTTGAACCAGATTATCAAGATCTCACCATGTAGGATTAAGAATCCCTGGAGGGCGACCTAGTCCAAAAAGGTCCTCGAAATTCCATTTAGGGTGTTTCGGACTGTTCCTGCTGGATTGCTTCAGGCACCCATTTTTCAAAGTGTCTTCCCATCGAAGAAAGAATCCAATCAGGAGAGTAGAACTAACCACGTGTCTCCACACTTGGGAACTGCCAGGGTACTGGAGAATGCTCCTCAAACTAGAGTAGTCCTTCTCCATGGGAAACATTCGAGAAGAAGTCCAGAAAGTCCCAGGGGAAATCCCCATGCATATCCCAAGGTCTACGATCACGGTCATAAAGAACAAAATTATGGCCTGGAGCGAAATGTAGTCCTTTTCCTCGGGAAACATGAGAGAGGGAATCCAGAAAGTCCAAGGAGAAATCTCCGTGCATCTCCCAAGCTCTATGATCCCGGTCATAAGAAACCAAAGTTCCCGGTGAGGGAACCGAAGTGTGGCCCAGAGTAAAATGTTCCAGAGACAGAGAAACTGTCTCATAATGAAACAGTAGAGGCTTTGGCAAACCTCTTCGTAAGTAGAAGAGAAGACCATAGTGCATGGGTAGGCAAAGTCTTCACTTATCTGGGAGTTGCACAGGTCTGATACCACATTGTTGCGCCATATGTCGTTTTCGACGGGTTAGGTTGTTTTCTCCGGGCTGGCTTCACGGGCGGGTAACAGACGACCAGGGACTCATAGTTGAGCTGTAGGCAGTATCTCTTTATTCATGCAGGACTCAGCACAATCTAAGCTGAGCTAAGCTAAACTCAAGGTAAAGTACTCTAAAACTCACAATGCTGTCTTTATATATACTTGCCAAGTAGGGTGGAAACAGGGTGTGACATAGAGAGGGTGGAGAGAAAAGTGACTGGTGACAATCAGAGTGTGACAAGGAGAGGATCAGGGTGTGACAAGGAGGGGGGGTGGAGCAAAAACATATCATGAAACAGTGGGGATTGAACCAATGCCCTGGAGGGAGGTACTTGTTAACAGCGGTTATATAAATAGAATGAAGTGGTTATGTAAATAGAATTGTGTTAAGCAGGGGGGATTTAAACCAAATGAAACAGAAGGGGTCTCATGCATACCAACACCCGTGAAGCCAGCCCGGCGAAAACAACCTAACCCGTCGAAAACGACACAGATAAGTTCTCTGTTCATAAGTTGCAGGTGAGGCTGGCTACCTTCCCACCCATCCTCTGAGACTACTATAGGTGAGCTCTGAGCACACACAGACAGAGACAGACAGACAGACAGACAGACAGACACACACACACACACACACACACACATTAATGTCAGGTCTGGTAGTACAGCATCAGGTGAAGGCTGGGACTGTCTGGGGTCTGTGGGCATGAGAGCTGCTGCCTTAGAATCTCTACAAGCCAGCTTTGAACCTGTCATCAAAGAACACAGTGTAGGAGGTTTTTGAATTCTGGTCTCTTTCCAACTCATGTATTTCTCTTCTTGCCTTCTCTGTCTCTAACTCACATGCTATCACACACTGTCTTCACTCATTGATATTTTACTTAATACTTATTTTACTGACAGGCCCAGATATACAAAGAGAGTTACCAGAGCACTGCTGAGCTCTGGCTTGTTTTGTTGGTGATATCACATTGGTTACTGGAGCCACAGCTTTGTAAGTCTCTCTGACACAAGCCATATTCTGTCTCCTCATTTCCATGGCAGTATCTCTCAGACTTTATAATAAACATATACATATATATATACGCATATATATACATATATATATATCTGTCATTTTTAGAATTGTCGACCTATGTTGATCTTTAGCAGAATTAACACATTTATAACAGCTTCCTTTTTCATTAATAATTGGCCACCTATTGAAGCAGGATTCAATACAATTATAAATAATAGAACCTTAAAGTAGCATTTCTAATAGCATTTCCTTCAGCATCCTTATTGTAACTATCATAGTACAGAACTTGCCTCCTTTCTCTAGTGTAAGCTTCAGTACATATGAGTTTCTTTTCATTCTCCTGAAATCTTAATTTCCCTGGACTCTGAAGTGTCTCGGAATTTTTGAAGCAGCCCTCTGTTTCTCAGCAGATGGTTTCCATTTTCTGCTGTAATCAGATCTTCTTGTGCTTTTTGTTTTTATTTTTCATTTTTTTCAAATCCTCCTACATCATCCCCATTTATTTGCATATTTATTTATTTATTTAGTCCTATATTACATGAGGGGTCATTTCTTCTGCTTGATAGATTTTTTCTTATAATTGAAGGGAAGTTTACACTCACAATACATTTCGTGTCATAAATACTACACACATATGGTGAAGGCTGTGTGGTTTGGGGTCTGTGGACGTGAGACTGCTGCCTTACAATCTTGACAACCCAGGGCCTCAGCTTTGTAAGTCTCTCTGGCACAAGCCATGCTCTGTGTCCTCATAGCCATGCCAGTATCCCTCAGAGTTTACAATAAAGATTCACATACGTAAATGTACATATATATACATATATATCAGTCATTTTTAGAATTTTTGAACTTTTTATTTGATCTTAATGAAGAATTACCACATTTATAACAGCCTACTTATTCATAAATAATTGGTCACATAGTTGGAGCAGGATTCACCACAATTATAAATTATAAGCCTTCCAGGAGCATTTCCATTAGCCTTTCTATCAGTATCCTCATTGTAATTATCATAGCACAGAACTTGCCTCCATTTTCTAGTGTAAGCTTCAATACGTATGCCTTTCTTTTCATTCTCGGGAATTCTTAATTTGCCTGGACCATGCAGTGTCAGGGAAGTTTTGAAGCAGCCCTCTGTTTATCAGCAGACGTTTTCTATATTTCTGCTGTAATCAGGTCTTCCTGTGGTTTTTGTTTTTATTTTTTTCAAATCCTCCTAGATCATCCCCATTCATTTGCATATTTATTTATTTATTTAGTCCCATATCACATGACTGGTCATTTCTTCTGCCTGATAGATTTTCTCTTATAATTGAAGGGAACTTTTGACACACAATAGATTTCCTTTTGCAGATACTACACACTACTAAAACTACTACTGCACTGTTTTTGACAGTGACATCCAATGCACAATGGATTAGTATTGCATGGCTCTAAAGTATGTTCACAATTTAACCTACAATGTTTTTAACCTCACAAATATTTATTCTGTTCTTTCTTTGGGGATGAATGGTTTACCATCAACAGTTACATGTAATAGTGGGCACTGGGGTAATTTTCCCACTTTCCCTGTATTTCTGTACATCATTTGTAACTTTCTTACTGAGTAGAAGGAAACAGTCATAAATTGAGAGAGCAGGGCCCAAGCAGGAACAGAGACAGAGAAACAGCTGCACTTCTGATTTGACACTAGCCCAGCTTTTCCCTAGCTGGGTAAGTGGTGAGCAGGGGTTCAAAATGAGGTCCTGGGCTTCCACATAGTTCCCTGGCATCTCCACCAGCTGTGTCTCCAACCCATGCTCCTTTCCTTGTCCATGTAACTATCGATCTGTTCTAGACACTTCTCACCTTCATATTCCAGAAACTTAACATTTCTCCCCTCCACCCATGAAACTTTGACCTTTTAATTGAGTGTTCTTTTCCTGATGCACAGTTTCTCTCCAGGTTTTCACAATCAATTGTCTGAATGTCGTATCGCATCCAATGTAGAAAATGACTACATCAGTGTCTTGCTCTTTAACTCTCTCTCTCTGTCTCTCTCTATGTATATATATATATATATATATATATATATATATATATATATATATATATATATATATAACATGTAGAGGTCTGAAAATATAGTTTAGCTAGAGACTGCACAGCTCTGGATTTGGGTAGTAATGCGGATACCCGTGGCCCTTCTGAGCCACAGTCATGAGAGACATCTCACAGAGCCATTCGTTTACCTCTTGTCACTCTACAAATCTCTCTCAGCACAAACTACAGTTGCCAAATCATCTACTTCCCTCTTGCTCTTTTGGTCCACCGAGTCCTATCCCAAAACTGTAAATCAAAGAAGAAATAGACATTGTGCAGTTCCCTGTACACAGGACAGGCTGAGGCTGACCAGGGAGATGAAATACACCAGCCTGCATTTGGTTGGAGCATCACTAAAACTACTTCCAATTTGGAGAGGCAAGGACAGTTTTGGAGAGTGGGCTGCAGACCAAGTGTTGTTTCTCAGAGTGGGCTAAGACCTCGATGTTCTAAGTGTACCCTTTCCTCACAAACATAAAATAACAATGCCACTTGTAAGAAGTATGCATGGGCATGGAGGGTTTGTCTTCAGTGCTCTGGCACTGATCAACACAGGGCCAGAATTTCAGTCCATTTCTGTCACAGTCATTCTGTCTCTCAGTCTGTCTCTGTGTGCCTTCTTCCCTGGACCCTTCCTGGAAGTCAGTGCATGAATCGTGAACTCGGTCTTCCCAGTGTTTAAATTTTCCTTTCTTTGCCCTTTGGATTATTTAGTCTCGTGCATGTGGCATAGTACAGAGGGGAACTCAGGAGACAGCGTTCCTGCTGCAGGTAACAGGCATATGTCCATCTCCAGCTGCAGCTGTCCAGGCCCTCTGTGCTTGACTCCCATTCTCCAGCGCCCTGGGGCTGACACTCAGCCTAAATGCAGCCCTCCTCAATTTCCTGCACCGCATCCTTGTCCTTATTCCATGAGAGCGCAGGTGAAGAGAAGTGAAACTCTACCACCCTGGCACACACATTGTGCATTCCCTCTATTGGGCAGAATAAAAAGGATCTGTGGTACTGATGGCCACACCAGTGTCCAGATTTTGAATGCAAAACGGAAGCTTCCAGGGTTCAGAAAGAGGGTGTTTTGGTGGCTGTGCCTCCTGTGGTTTCAAATCCTTTTGAAACCTGAAGTTCTTCCTTGTATCTAGGGAATATTCTCACCTCTTGCCTGAAGGCCCTCCCAACTAGTAGCACAGCTATCCCGGGGTCAGGAGGTCTGCCAGCCTGCTAGCTCCTGGAGGGATTCCTGAGTATGTCCTCAGGACCCATGTGGTAACAGGGGTTTCCAATTGCCTTTATTAGCAGCAGTCAGGCCCTCAGGTGAGGGGCTGGGCTGTGATCTCCACTGGAAGCTCCTAAATCAGCCAATGGAGGCATCCATCTTCCTTTTGTCTCTCCATAGCAAGGGCCCAGGGAGTTTGTGCTTCCTGCAAGCAGAGCGGCTTTGTGTGGGACACTCATGCATGCCTACTTCTGGGAATCTCTCTGAGTGTGATGTGTGGACACCAGGACACTATGATCACAGATTGTGAGGCCACAGGAGCAATTGTCTTAGCCAGACCCAAAGGGTAGGTGTAAGGGGCCGGGTTCATTCACTATTATTTGGTCAAACACAGTTCCCATCTATGTTGAAAGACAGCTCTCTCTGGGTTCTTTCAGGGCTTGTTATCTGCTGTCCTGAGCAGTGGCCTGAGATTCAGGATGCTGAGTAGCCAGCCAAACGTGACTGGACAGGCTCATGCCCCTGAATTCTGAGGTGTGTCCCAGCTTACCCAGTTGTCAGTGTTTGGATGATAGTGAGACAAGGGATTGAATGGGGTACTCAGGAGAGGGAGACATGAGAGTCCCTTTGCATATGCATTCTTGATTAGCCAGAAATTGGGCTAGCTGGCTTGCCCTGTCCAGCTAGGTTCTCTGTACATAAGTTGCAGGTGAGGCTGGCTACCTTGACACCCATGGTCTGAGACTACTATAGGAGAGCTCTGAGCACACACAGACACACACAGACAGACAGACAGACACACACTCACACACACATTACTGTCAGGTCTGATAGTACAGCATATGGTGAAGGATGGGGCTGTATGGGGTCTGTGAGCATGAGAGCTGCTGCCTTACAATCTGTACAAGCCAGGTTTGAACCTGTTATCAATGAACACAGTGTAGGAGGTTTTTGACTTCTGGTCACTTTCCAACTCATTTATTTCTTTTCTCTCCTTCTCTGTCTCTGACTCTCACAGGCTCTCACTCATTCTGTCTGCACTCAGTAATATTTTACTTATATCCTTATTTTGTTGACAGGCCCAGATATACAAAGAGAGTTGCCAGAGCACTGCTGAGCTCTGGCTTGTTCTGCTGGTGATTTCACCTAGGCTACTGGAGCCTCAGCTTTGTAAGTCTCTCTGACACAAGCAATATTCTCTCTCTTCATATCCATGGCAGTATCTCTCAGACTTTTTAATAAACATATACATATATATATATATATATATGTTATTTTTAGAATTATCGACCTATGTAATTGATCTTTAGCAGAATTAACACATTTATAACAGCTTCCTTTTTCATTAATAATTGGCCACCTAGTTGGAGCAGGATTCAATACAATTATAATTAATAGAACCTTCCAGTAGCATTTCTAATAGCATTTCTATCAGCATCCTTATTGTAATTATCATAGTACAGAAATTGTCTCCTTTCTCTAGTGCAAGCTTCAGTACATATGAGTTTCTTTTCATTCTCCTGAAATCTTAATTTCCCTGGACTCTGAAGTGTCTCGGAATTTTTTAAGCAGGCCTCTGTTTCTCAGCAGATGGTTTTCATTTTCTGCTGTAATCAGGTCTTCTTGTGCTTTTTGTTTTTATTTTTCATTTTTCTCAAATCCTCCTAGATCATCCCCATTTATTTGCATATTTATGTTTTTATTTACTCCTATATTACATGAGGGGTCATTTCTTCTGCTCGATAGATTTTTCTCTTATAATTGAATGGAAGTTTACAATCACAATACATTTAGTGTGGTAAATACTACAGACATATGGTGAAGGCTGGGGTGGTCTGGGTTCTGTGGACTTGAGACTTCTGCCTTACAATCTCTACAACCCAGGTTTGCACCTCTCATGTATGAACACAGTGTGGGAGGTTCTTGACTTCTGGTCTCTTTCCCACTCTTCTATTTCTCTTCTTGCCTTCTCTGTCTCTGACTCTCACAGGCTCTCACTCACTCTGTCGGCACTCATTAATATTTTACTTATACATTATTTTACTGACAGGCCCAGATATACAAAGGGAATCACCAGGACACTGCTGATCTCTGGCTGTTTTGTTGGCGATTTCATCTAGGTTTCTGGAGCCTCAGCTTTGTAAGTCTCTCTGGCACAAGTCATACTCTGTCTCCTCATAGCCATGCCAGTATCCCTCAGAGTCTATAATAAAGATACACTTACATATATGTTCATATATATACATATATATATATATTAGTCATTTTTAGAATTGTTGACCTTTTTATCTGATCTTAATGCAGAATTACCACATTTATAACAGCCTCCTTAATCATAAATAATTGGTCACAAGTTGGAGCAGGAGTCACTACAATTATAAATTATAAGCCTTCCAGGAACATTTCCAATAGCCTTTCTATCAGTATCCTCATTGTAATTATCATAGCACAGAACTTGCCTCCATTTTCTAGTGTAAGCTTCAATACATATGCCTTTCTTTTCATTCTCGAGAATTCTTAATTTGCCTGGACCCTGAAGTGTCAGGGAAGTTTTAAAGCAGCCCTCTGTTTATCAGCAGACATTTTCTATATTTCTGCTGTAATCAGGTCTTCCTGTGGTTTTTGTTTTTATTTTTTTCAAATCCTCCTAGATCATCCCCATTCATTTGCATATTTATTTATTTATTTATTCCCATATCGCATGACTGCTCATTTCTTCTGCCTAATAGATTTTCTCTTATAATTGAAAGGAACTTTTGACACACAATAGATTTCCTTTTGCAGATACTACACACTACTAAAACTACTACTGCACTGTTTTTGACAGTGACATCCAATGCACAATGGATTAGTATTGCATGGCTCTAAAGAATGTTCACTATTTAACCTACAATGTTTTTAACCTCACAAATATTTATTCTGTTCTTTCTTGGGGGATGAATGGTTTACCGTCAACAGTTACATGTAATAGTGGGCAAGGGGGTAATTTTCCCATTTTCCCTGTATTTCTGTACATCATTTGTAACTTTTTTACTGAGGATAAGGAAACAGTCATAAATTGAGAGAGCAGGTCCCAAGCAGGAAGAGAGACAGAGAAACAGCTGCAGTTCTGATTTGACACTAGCCCAGCTTTTCCCTAGCTGGGTAAGTGGTGAGCAGGGGCTCAAAACGGGGTCCTAGGCTTCCACATAGTTCCCTGGCATCTCCATCAGCTCTGCCTCCAACCCATGCTTCCTTCGTTGTCCATGTAACTGTCGATCTGCTGTAGGCACTTCTCACCTTCCTATGCCAGAAACTTAACACTTCTCCCCTCCACCCCTGAAACTTTGACCTTTTACTTGAGTGCAAAACAGCAACGCCAATCCACGTTATTTCAGGGAAAAGTGTGTGCGTCTCTGTGGGAGGGTGTGTGTGTGTGTGTGTGTGTGTGTGTGTAAGTGTACATAACTGTGTTTCAGTTTGATTACCACTGTTGTTTCTTAATTCCTGACACAGATTCTTAGGAACTGGGTTGTGCTATGACAAAAAAGTTTCCACTGCACAAGTGGTTTTTCAAATATGAATGGCACATTGGATATTCTGGACAATGTTGTGCATTCTACCAGGTGGTCCTCAGATGGGTTCTTTCCTTTGCTATTCCCATTCTCTGTAATTTTCTGTGTAGACTCAAAGAGGAGTGGCAGGTGGAAGCTCAGCTGCATTCTACTGTGTGTCCACAAGGTGGCAGCAAAGCCCATAGTTGAGTGTAGTGATTCTGTGGAATGAGGAGAACTCTGGGATTTGTGGCCCATGGACAGCAAGGTTGAAATTGACGTAGAGTGCACTAGACATCTGTTCTTTTCTGTGGGGTGGGGGGATCCCCTGTTTGGCTTTGCAAGTGGAAGGGGTTTCTCTCTTTTTCTGGGATATCTCTACTGGGAGCTTGTGAATCCCTGTGCTCAGCTGCATTCTGCTGGGTGTCCACAAGAGGGAAGCACCAGTGCGGGACTAAGGCTCCATGGGGCAAGTGCCCTGAGGCACTGGGCTAAGAGAGTGGAGACAGTGTTTCTGGGTGTGCCCCAAGAGCATGGCCAGCCTAGCTCAAGCAGGCAGTGTACTAAGGACGGGACCAGACTGGAGCTGTGTGGGCCGTGTTGGCAGAAACAGGGCCTTCAGAGGATGGCAGACAGTCCCCGTGTGCGGGTCTAAGAGACCGTGCCCTCTGAGCCTGAGGGCAGGGCCCAGTGTGTATTCATAGAGACAGCTGGCCAATTAGAGAAGAACATCACCCTCAGGGGCGTGAACCAAGCGCTGACCAATGAGAACAGAGGAGAATTTGTGAGGGCGGGACTCAGAGAGCAGCCTTCTGAAGGAAGCCCGCCAATGGGAGCTCAGAGCTGGCCTTAAAAGGCTGGGCGTGCTTCCAGGAAGTGCGAAGCAGGGTTCAGCCCAGCCCTGCCTTGCAGAAGCTGTCCAGTGTGCAAGTGTATAACTCCATTTGTGCCTGTGCCTCTGTGGATGTGTGCGTGCGTGGCTGTGAGAGTGTGTGTTTGTGTTTGTTTGTGTGTGTGTATGTGTGTGGTAGGGAGAGAGAGGACAACAGAATCACTGTGGCACAGGTGATTTTGTGCAAAACACTTGGCACATTCTGATTTACAGCTCAATATTGACACCATTGTAGCTCGCCTTGGCCCTTGGACACTTTTTTCTTTTCAGATGTAAAGACACTGAAGAGGGAGAGGTTTTTGGCCTGAGGCTTGCTCTGGGAACTAGCAGCTGCCCTGTGTGTGTTGCCAGACTAGGAAACTTGTGGTGCCTGTCCATGTGGAGAGTCTCCTGGATGAGTTCCTTCTCGATCCTTTTTTGCTAGGTCCCGTTGGAGCTGCATATAGCTAATGATTTGGAGATTTTACTCCTTTGGACAATTCTTTTCCTGATGCATGGTTTCTCTCCAGGTTTTAGCAATCAATTGTCTGAATGTCATATCGCATCCATTGTAGAAAATGACTACATCAGTGTCTTGCTCTCTCTTTCTCTCTCTCTCTCTTTCTCTCTCTCTCACTCTCTCTCTCTCTCTCTCTCTCTCTCTCTCTCTCTCTCTCTATATATATATATATATATATATATATATATATATATATATAAAAGATGTAGAGGTCTGAAACTATATTTTAGCTCGAGACCTGCACAGCTCTGGATTCGGGTGGTAATGCGGATACACCTGGCCCTTCAGAGCCACAGTCATGAGAGACATCTCACAGAACATTCGTTTACCTCTTGTCACTCTACAAATTTCTCTCAGCACAAACTACAGCTGCTAAATCATCTACTTCCCTCTTGCTCTATTTGTCCACAGAGTCCTATCCCAAAACTGTAAATCAAACAAGAAATAGACATTGTGCAGTTCCCTGCACACAGGACAGGCTGAGGCTTGACCAGGGAGATGAAATACTCCAGCCTGCATCTTGGCTGGAACATCACAAAAACTACTTCCAATTTGTAGAGGCAAGGGCAGTTTTGGAAAGTGGGCTGCAGGCCTAGTGTTGCTTCTCAGAGTGGGCTAAGACCTAGATGTTCTAAGTGTAACCTTTCCTCACAAACATAAAATAACAATGCCACTTGTAAGAAGTATGCATGGGCATGGAGGGTTTGTCTTCGGTGCTCTGGCACTGATCAACACAGGGCCAGAATTTCTGTCCTTTTCCGTCACTGTCATTCTGTCTCTCTGACTGTCTCTGTGAGCCTTCTTCCCTGGACCCTTCGTGGAAGTCAGTGCATGCATAGTGAACTCCGTCTTCCTGATGTTGCAATTATCCTTTCTTTGCCCTTTGGATTACTTAGTCTTGTGCATATGGCGTAGTACAGAGGGGAACTGAGGAGACAGCTTTCCTGCTGCAGGTAACAGGCATATGACCATCTCCAGCTGCAGCTGTCCAGGCCCTCTTTGCTTTACTCCCATTACCCAGGGCCCTGTGGCTGACAGTCAGCCTAAATGCAGCCCTCCTCAATTTCCTGCACGACATCCTTGTCCTTATTCCATGAGAGCCCAGGTGAAGAGAAGTGAAACTCTATCACCCTGGCACACACATTGTGCTTTCCCTCTATTAAGCCAATGTAAAGGATCTGTGGTACTGTTGGCCACACCAGTGTCCAGATTTTGAATGCAAAACGGAAGCTTCCAGGGTTCTGAAACTGATCAACACAGGGCCAGAATTTCAGTCCTTTTCTGTTGCTGTCATTCTCTCTCTCTGACTGTCTCTACGTGCCTTCTTCACTGGGCCCTTATTGGAAGTCAGTGCATGAATCGTGATCTCGAAATTCCTGGTGTTGAAACTTTCCTTTCTTTGCTCTTTGGATTATTTAGTCTCCTGCATATGGCGTAGTACATTTGGGAACTGAGGAGACAGCGATCCTGCTGCAGGTAACAGGCATATGTCCATCTCCAGCTTCAGCTGTCCAGGCCCTCTGTGCTTGACTCCCATTCTCCAGGGCCCTGAGGCTGACACTCAGCCTAAATGCAGCATTCCTCAATTTCCTGCACCGCATCCTTGTCCTTATTCCATGAGAGCCCAGGTCAAGAGAAGTGAAATTCTATCCCCCTGGCACACACATTGTGCTTTCCCTCTATTGGGCCGAATGTAAAGGATCTGTGGCACTGATGGCCACACCAGTGTCCAGATTTTCCACGCGAAACGGAAGATTCCAGGGTTCTGAAAGAGGGTGTTTTGATGGCTGCGAAAAGTATTTTCCAAGTGCCTCATGGGGCTTCAAATCCTTTTGAAACCTGAAGTTCTTTCTTGTATCTAGGGAATATTCTCACCTCTAGCCAGAAGGCCCTCCCAACTAGGAGGACAGCTATCCCGGTGTCAGGAGGTCTGCCAGCCAGCTAGCTTCTGGAGGGACTCCTGAATATTATGTCCTCTAGTCCAAAGTGGTAACAGGTGTTTCCAATTGCCTTTATTAGCAGCAGCCAGGCCCTCACGTGAGGGGCGGGGCTGTCATCTCCACTGGAAACTCCTAATTCAGCCAATGGAGGCATCCATGTTCCTTTTGTCTCCTCATAGCAAGGGCCCAGGGAGTTTGTGCTACCTGCAAGCAGAGCAACTTTGTATGGGACACTCATTGATGCCTACTTCTGGGAATCTCTCTGAGTGTGATGTGTGGACACCAGGACACCATGATCAGGGATTGTGAGGCCACAGGTGCAATTGCCTTAGCTGGACCCAAAGGGGAGGTGTAACGGGTCGGGTTCAACCACTATTGTTTGGTCAAACTGAGTTCCCATCTATGTAGGAACTCTTTCTGGGTTCTTTCTGGGCTTGTAATCGGCTGCTCTGAGAAGTGGACTAGGATCATGGAGGCTGAGTATGCAACCAAACGTGACTGGACAAGGTCCTTCCCCAGAATACTTAGGGGTGCCCCAGCTTCCCCCGTTGGCAGTGTTTGAATGATAGTGAGGCATGAGATTGAATCGGGAACTCAGGAGAGCAAGACATGAGAGTCCCTTTGCATATGCATTCTTGCTTAGTCAGAATCTGGGCTATCTGGCTTTCCCTAACCAGCTAGGTTCTCTGTACATAAGTTGCAGGTGAGGCTGGCAACCTTGCCACCCATGCTCTGAGACTACTATAACTGAGTTCTGAGCACACACAGACACACAGAGACAGACAGACAGACACAAACACACATTTATTACTGTCAGGTCATGTAGTACAGCATATGGTGAAGGCTGGTGCTGTCTGGGGTCTGTGGCATGAGAGCTGCTGCCTTACATTCTCTACAAGCCAGGTTTGAACCTGTCATCAATGAACACAGTGTAGGAGGTTTTTGAATTCTGGTCTCTTTCCAACTCATCTATTTCTCTTCTCGCCTTCTCTGTCTCTAACTCTCACATGCTCTCACACACTCTGTCTTCACTCATTAATATTTTACTTATATACTTATTTTACTGACAAGCCCAGATATACAAAGAGAGTTACCAGAGCACTGCTGAGCTCTGGCTTGTTGTGTTGGCGATTCCGCCAAGGCTACTGGAGCCTCAGTTTGTAAGTCATTCTGACAAAGGCCCTATTCTGTCTCCTCATTTCCATGCCAGTGTTACTCAGAGTTTATAATAAGGTGATTTTTTGCAAAACACTTGGTACATTCTGATTTACAGCTCAATATTGACACCATTGTAGCTCTCTTTGGCGCTTGGTCACTTTTCTTCTTTTCAAATAAAAAAACACTGAATAGGGAGAGGTTTTTGCCCTGAGGCTTGCACTGGGATCTACCGGATGCACTGTGTCTGTTGCTGGACTAGGAAACTTGTGGTGCCTGTCCATGTGGAGAGTCTCCTTGATGAGTTCCTTCTCAAGTCTTTTTCGCTCTGTCCCATTGGAGCTGCATATAGTTAATGATTTTGAGATTTTACTTCTTTGGACAATTCTTTCATGATGCACAGTTTCTCTCCAGGTTTTAGCAATCAATTGTCTGAATGTCATCAAATCCATTTTAGAAAATGACTACATCTGTCTCTCTCTCTCTCTCTCTCTCTATATATATATATATATATATATATATATATATATGTAACATGTAGAGATCTGAAAATATTTTTTAGCAAGAGACCTGCACAGCTCTGGATTAGGGTAGTATGCGGATACACCTGGCCCTTCTGAGCCACTGTCATGAGAAACATCTCACAGAGCCATTTGTATACCTCTTATCACTCTACAAATCTCTCTCAGCACAAACTACTGCTACCAAATCATCTACTTCCCTCTTGCTATTTTGTCCACCGAGTCCTATCCCAAAACTTTAAATCAAAGAAGAAATAGACATAGTGGAGTTCCCTGCACACAGGACAGTCTGAGGCTGGACCAGGGAGATGCAATATACCAGCCTGCATCTTGGCAGGAGCAACACTAAGACTACTTCCAAATTGGAGAGGCGAGGGCAGTTTTGGAGAGTGGGCTGCAGGCCAAATGTTGCTTCTCAGAGTGCGCTAAACCTAGATGTTCTAAGCGTAAACTTTCCTCACAAACATAAAATAACAATGCCACTTGTAAGAAGTATGCATGTACATGGAGGGTTTGTCTTCAGTGCTCTGGCACTGATCAACACAGGGCCAGAATATCAGTCCTTTTCTGTCTCTGTCATCCTGTGTCTCTTTGACTGTCTCTACATGCATTCTTCACTGGGCCCTTATGGAAGTCAGTGCATGCATCGTGAACTCGGACTTCCTGTTGTTGAAATTTTCCTTTCTTTGCCCTTTGGATTATTTAGTCTCCTGCATACGGTGTAGTACATTGGGGAACTGAGGAGACAGTGATCCTGCTGCTGGTGAAAGGCATATGTCCATCTCCAGCTGCAGCTGTCCAGGCCCTCTGTGCTTGACTCCCATTCTCCAGGGCCCTGAGGCTGACACTCAGCCTAAATGCAGCCCTCCAAAATTTCCTGCACTGCATCCTTGTCCTTATTCCTTGAGAGCCCAGGTCAAGAAAAGTGAAACTCTATCCACCTGGCACACACATTGTGCTTTCCCTCTATTGGGCCGAATGTAAAGGATCTTTGGTACTTATGGCCACACCAGTTTCCAGATTTTCCACGCAAAATGGAAGCTTCCTAGGTTCTGAAAGAGGGTGTTTGGATAGCAGTGAAAAGTCTTTTCCAAGGGCCTCATGGGGTTTGAAATCCTTTTGAAACCTGAAGTTCTTTCCTGTATCTCGGGAATATTCTCACATCTGGCCAGAAGGCTCTCCCAACTAGGAGCACAGCTATCCTGGGCTCAGGAGGTCTGCCAACCTGCTAGTTCCTGGAGGGATTCCTGAGTATTATGTCCTCATGTCCCAAGTGGTAACAGATGTTTCCAACTACCTTTATTAGCAGCAGCCAGGCTCTCAGGTGAGGGGCGGGGCTGTGATATCCAATGGAATCTCCTAATTCAGCCAATGGAGGCATCCATCTTCCTTTTGTCTCTCCATAGCAAGGGCCCAGGGAGTTTGTGCTTCCTGCAAGCAGAGCGACTTTGTATGGGACATTCATGGATGCCCACTTCTGGAGCAATTGCCTTAGCAGGACCCAAAGGGTAGGTGTAAAGGGTCGGGTTCATCCACTATTGTTTGGTCAAACACAGTTCCCATCTATGTTGAGACACAGCTCTTTCTGGGTTCTTGCAGGGCTTGTAATCTGCTATCCACCAACAAGTGGACTGGAAGCCTGGAGGCTCAGGATGCAGCCAAACGTGACTGGACAGGGTCCTGCCCCTGAATTCTGAGGGGTGCCGCAGCTTCCACATTGGCAGTGTTTGGATGATAGGGAGGCATGAGATTGAATCGGGAACTCAGGAGAGCAAGACATGAGAGTCCCTTTGCATATGCATTCTTGCTTAGCCAGAATCTGGGCTAGCTGGCTTTCCCTAAACAGCTAGGTTCTCTGTACATAAGTTGCAGGTGAGGCTGGCTACCTTGCCACCCATGCTCTGAGACTACTATATGTGAGTTCTGAGCACACACAGACACACACAGACAGACACACACACACACACACACACACACACACACACACACACATACACATTACTGTCAGGTCTGGTAGTACAGCATATGGTGAAGGCTGAGGCTGTCTGGGGTCTGTGGGCATGAGAGCTGCTGCCTTACATTCTCTACAAGCCAGGTTTGAACCTGTCATCAATGAACACAGTGTAGGAGTTTTTGAATTCTGGTCTCTTTCCAACTCATCTATTTCTCTTCTTGCCTTCTCTGTCTCTAACTCTCACATGCTCTCACACTGCCTGTATTCACTCATTAATATTTTACTTATATAATTATTTTACTGACAGGCCCAGATATACAAAGAGAGTTACCAGAGCACTGCTGATCTCTGGCTTGTTGTGTTGGAGATTTCACCTAGGCTACTGGAGCCTCAGTTTGTAAGTCTTTCTGACACAAGACATATTCTGTCTCCTCATTTCCATGCCAGTATCACTCACAGTTTATAATAAAGTGATTTTTTGCAGAACACTTGGTACATTCTGATTTACAGATCAATATTGACACCATTGTAGCTCTCTTTTGCCCTTGGTCATTTTGCTTCATTTCAGATGTAAAAACACTGAAGAGGGAGAGGTTTTTGCCCTGAGGCTTACACTGTGAACTATCAGCTGCCCTGTGTCTGTTGGCAGAATAGGAAACTTGTGGTGCCTGTCCATGTGGAGAGTCTCCTTGATGAGTTCCTTCTCAAGCGTTTTTTGCTCTGTCCCATTGGAGCTGCATATAGGTAATGATTTTGAGATTTTACTGCTTTGGACAATTATTTTCCTGCTTCACAGATTCTCTCCAGGTTTTAGCAATCAATTGTCTGAATGTCATATCGAATCCATTGTAGAAAATGACTACATCAGTCTTTCTCTCCATATATATATATATATATATATGTATATATATATATATATATGTAACATGAATTGATTTGAAAATATTTTTTAGCTAGAGACCTGAACAGCTCTGGATTAGGGTAGTAATGAGGATACACCTGGCCCTTCTGAGCCACAGTCATGAGAGACATCTCACAGAGCCATTTGTATACCTCTTATCACTCTACAAATCTCTCTCAGCACAAACTACCACTGCCAAATCATCTACTTCCCTCTTGCTCTTTTTGTCCACCTAGTCCTATCCCAAAACTGTAAATCGAAGAAGAAGTAGACATAGTGCAGATCCCTGCACACAGGACAGTCTGAGCCTGGAGCAGGGAGATGCAATAAACCAGCCTGCATCTTGGCTGGAGCATCACTAAGACTACTTCCAAATTGGAGAGGCGAGAGCAGTTTTGGAGAGTGGGCTGCAGGCCAAGTGTTGCTTCTCAGAGTGGGCTAAGACCTAGATGTTCTAAGTGTAACCTTTCCTCATAAACATAAAATAACAATGCCACTTGTAAGAAGTATGCATGTACATGGAGGGTTTGTCTTCAGTGCTCTGGCACTGATCAACCCGGGGCCAGAATTTCAGACCTTTTCTGTCTCTGTGATCCTGTCTCTCTGACTGTCTCTATGTGTCTTCTTCACTGGGCCCTTATGGAAGTCAGTGCATGCATCGTGAAGTTGGACTTCCTGGTGTTGAAATTTTCCTTTCTTTGCCCTTTGAAAGTATGGTCCACACTGGTTACATCCAGTTCATTCATTCATCCATTCATTCATTCTCCTTACAAAAACACTATCTGTTTCTAGAAAGGACACACCTCCTGCTCTCCATCTCCCCAACTTGTGGTCAGTGGTCATTTCCCCATGAAAAATAAAATAAATGAATAAAAGAAATTTCTTCCACGGGGGAGGGGGAACCAGAGGCTACAGATGCAGCGGAGGCTGAGGAGGCGGAGCCATGAACAAGCTCTTTGCTTCCAGCATTGAAATACTAATGAGGCAAAGATGTCAGTCTGTCATCTATGGCATGGAAGTAACAGACTCTGGGGTTGGGGTCGGGGTCGGTGGGGGGAGTGTTCAGCATTTGGGACATGATGGGAGAGGAGAACCTAGAGGGGGTTGAAGAGTTATGTGGAAAGATAAGACATGTTGTGCATGTACAAACTGTTGTATTTTTCTGTCGACTGTAAACCATTAACAACACCCCCCATGAAGGAAGGAAGGGAGGGAGGAAGGAAGGAAACATAGAAAGAGAGAGAGAGAGAGGTCTCCTGTGAGCCTGCTGCATACCACCATGCCTTTTCTGGCTAGAGACCCCAGCTGTCCCAAGGCAAAGCATACCACTGTCAAACCAGAAAAGACCAGTGTTCCCATCTGCCTATTTCAGTGCCTCCGTTCCTATGATTGAAATATATATATATATATATATATATATATATTATATCTATCTTTCTCCTCCTTCTCCTTCTCCTTCTCCTTCTTCTTCTCCTTCTTATCCCTCCAGAGTTATTGCTGGGCTCCGTGCCTGCACCATGAATCCACAGCTCCCGGGGTCCATTTTTCCCCCTTTTGTTGCCCTTGTTTATCCTCCTTCTTGCCCCCCACCCCAGCACTGCTCAACTCTCCTTTATGTTGGGGGGGTGGATAATCGAACCTGGTACTTGGGAGACTCAGGCATGAGAGTCTCTGTGATAAACCTATTCCTTTGTTAATGGTGAAAAGTGTGGAAGAGGGTGACCTTCCAAAAGACAGGCATATACACAACTCTCTCCTCTCTCTCTCTCTCTCTCTCTCTCTCTCTCTCACACACACACACACACACACACACACACACACACACTTTTTTGTTCTAAGTCGCATCTCTAATAAAATACTTTGGGAGGGCAGGGAGGGAGGGAGGGAGAGAGAGAGAGATGGATGAGAGTAACCCGGAAAAATGCCATTTCTTTGCATATGATCAGAAAAGGTTCAGACTAAAATATCATTTTATATTTAAAATGAGAACATCCAAGAGTGTACGAGACAGCAAGAAAGATGAAAATAGGTGGAACTCCACAGATGTTGGTGCGTGTGTGCACGTGTGTGTGCATGTGTGTATAAAGGCTATTTACACATTGACATCCCCCCACACACACAGGCATACACACACAGAAAAGGTGGAGGGATTAGGCCTCTCCTTTCTTTTCTAAGAATTCACCCCTCTCCCCTTTGAGTTGGGTATATAGTTTCCTAAATACACCTACCCCGAGCCCGGAAAAAAATTGATTTTTGAGTAATTAATTAATTGACTGCCTCACTTTAATTCATTGACTGTTCCCCCCCCCTTACTCCTCCTCCTCCTCTATCACCACCACTACCATCCCTTTTTAAATTATTTATTTTCTCACTCTCTCCCTTCTTGCCTTCAGTCCCCTCACCACGTGACACATGCCCTCTGATGGAGGCATCACTAAAACGATCCATTTACATGGTGATAGGGTTCAGGACACAAAGGTTTGTCACTTTATTTTCATTTAATTTTATTTTATTTAAGATTGTACTTATTTCTGAAGCAGAAAGATACGATGGGAGACAGAGAAAGAGCCAGACATCACTCTGGTACATGTGCTGCCAGGGGTCAAACTCAGGACCTCCTCATCGTTGAAAGTCCAATACTTTGTTTATCCACCTCGCAACCTTCTGGACCGCCACAATGTAACTTTTCATTTCATAGGAAGAAATCTAAGAAACCACAGTGAGAACCACTGAGGATGAAAAGAGATGGAACTGGGAGTCGGGCTGTAGAAGAGTGGGTTAAGCGCAGGTGGCGCAAAGCACAAGGACCTGCATAAGGATCCCGGTTAGAATCCCGGCTCCCCACCTGCAGGGGAGTCACTTCACAGGCTTCACAGGTGGTGAAGCAGGTCTGCAGGTGTCTATCTTTCTCTCCTCCTCTCTGTCTTCCCCATCCTCTCTCCATTTCCCTCTGTCCTATCCAACAACGACAACAACAATAATAACTACAACAATAAAAAAACAAGGGCAACAAAAGGGAATAAATAAAATAAATATTAAAAAAAAGAAAAGAGATGGAACTCCAAAGGCAGTGGTGTGTTGTTTTCATGTCTTTCTCACACCCTGTACTCTGTCTCTGTCTCTCTCTGTCTCTCTGTCTCTGTCTCTCTCTCTCTCTGGAAATAATGGAGGGACTGGGGAGGCCCGGGTGGTAGTGCAGAGGGTTAAGTACACATGGCAGGGAGCAGACCTGCAGACCCGCTTCACCGCTTATTCGAGCCTCCCCCCACCCCCACCGCCATGCGAGAGGCTCTCGACCTGGAATGCCCACCCTGGTCCTTGCACTTTGTACCATGAGCTCCCAAATCACAGCGCTACAGTCTAGCCCCCTCCCAACCCCTACCCCAACATGTCTATCTTTCTCTCCCCATCTCTGTCTTCCCCTCCTCTCCGGATTTCTCTCTGTCCTATCCGACAACAATGACAGCATTAATAACAATGGTAATGAAGAACAATCAGGGCCATACAAAGTGGGGGGGGCGGGGATGGCCTCTAGGAGCAGTGGATTCATACTGTAGGCACGGAACCACAGGCATAAACCTGGGTGGGGGGCTGGGGGGGGGGAGAGAAAGGACGCTTAGGTCTACTTTTCCTTTCCTAGAACACTCCCCCTGCACTGCTGTTGCTGTTGCTGTTGCTGTTGTTGCCATTCTAGGAGGGTGTTCACTGCCTGTGAAGCGACTCCCCTGCAGGTGGGGATCCGGGGGCTCGAACCGGCATCCTTCCTCCCGTCCTTGAGCTTTGCATCAAGCACGCTTAACGTGCTACGCTATTGCCGGACTCCCACTAATGTTATGTTTTAATTTTTACCAGAGCACTGCTCAGCTCTTGTTTTCTTTACTTTTCTCTTTTTCTTTTTTTTTCTTCTTTTTTTGCCTATTTGTTTGTATTATGGCTGGCGCTCAGTGCCTGCTTGCACTACATATCCACTGCTCCTGGAGGTTGTTTTTCCCATTTTTTGCCCTTGTTGTTACCGTTGTTGTTGTTAATGTTATTCTTGTCAATGTTGTCTCAGCTCTTGTTGTTTTATGGAAAAAACAAGACCCTGATGGGGGGAGAAGGAAAGGGGGGGCCGGGGTGGCGGTTTGGTTTATACAAAAGAAGTTGTATAACATTTGGTTATACAAAAGACCTTCACTTTTTCCCCTGAGGCCTCAAATTGCCAGCCAGATTCATTCTACAAGGCCACAAACCAGAGCTGAGTAGTGCTCTGGTTAGTCTCTGTGTGTAGATTTCTCTCTCTCTCTCTCTCTCTCTCTCTCTCAATCTCTCTCTGTCACCGGATGGTGGTTGGGGGGGATATGGTGTCGAGTGATTGAACCTGAGACTTTTGAAACCTCAGGCATGAGAGTCTCTTTCTATAAAAATTATGCTATTTACCCCCACCTCGGCCCTGTAGATTTCTCCTTTCTTGGTGGTGCCACACCCAGTTAAGCACTCATGTTACAAAGCTGGATGACTGGGCTTCAAGAACCTGGTACCCACATGCCAGGGGAAATCTTTACAAGTGGTGCAGAAGTGCTGCAGGTGTCTCTCTCTGTGTCTCAAACTCTCTATCCCTCACTTGCCTCTAAATTCCTGTATATTTATTCCAATAAATAATCAAGAAAATAGAAAGTCAAAAAAGAAAAAGGAAAAGGAAATATTCCACTACTTCAAAGGGGCTACTCAGGACAATGCTTTCCTTGTTAAGATCCTCACAGCATACCAAATGTAGAAAGGCAAAGACGCCATGTATTTTTTAACCAGGTTTTTATATTTATTTATTTATTTATTTATGTGCTTATTCATTTTTGTTATTGATGAATTCATGTTTTACATTTGACATAGACTATGACTCTGACACCAGCAGTCTGAAGTACCCCTAGATGGTACTCTGCCTCTACAAAACCAATCCATTGACCTGTCCATCCATCCATCCACCCATCCAACTATCCATCCAGCTATCCATCCAGCTATCCATCCAGCTATCCATCCATCCATCCATCCATCCACCAGTCAACCAAGCTAAGTACAAAAGGAGATTGCTCCTAGAATGATGAAGACAAACAATGATGCATAGGTAGGTTGCAAAGGGGCCAGTTTGGCTGAATAGGGCAGAGAGGCTGAACCAGGGAATGTGTTGGTGGGTGTGGGTGTGGGTGGGGTAAGCAGGAGACCCTGTGAGCTGGGTCACGTCAAGGGCAGGGAGGGGGTGGAAGGGGTTGCGAACAGCTGTCACTGGAGAACCATCACAAGTGCTGGAGCTGTTGAGCAGGGCACCCAGAAGAGAGGACAGAGAAAGGAGAGAAGCAAAGTGCAGAGGAGAGGAGAGGGGAGTGGATGGTGAGGACAGGAGAGGACAGGAGAGGACAGGAGTGGAGGGGACGTGACAAACCTACCTGGACAAAGGCAGCATACAGACATCCAGGAAGGCAGGCAGGCATGCAGGCAGCTCTGGCCTGGGCTCCCTGGATCCCGGGCAAACCTCCACCTGTCTTCTCTTGGCTGCCAGAGGTCCCTGAGGTCCCTCGTCGGTCAGCACTGTCTTCCCATCCTTACGTCCCTCTGTGCCAGGGCCTAGGCGTCTGGGCCCTGCTGGCTGACCTAGTGGCAGAGCAGTTGGGCTGCCCAGTGCCAGTGTGGCCAGCACAGAATGCCAGGGGCTAGGACATCACAGAGGGCTCCTGTGGTTGCTAGGCCACGGGGACCCTGCCCATCCAGTTGACCAGCAGCCATGACCCCCACCCTGAACTTGACCTGAGGGGTGGTGGCCAGCCACCAGAGCCAGAGCCCCAGGCCAAAGCAGGTGCTGGTCGGCCGGGCCAAGGGGCTATGGGCAGATTGGTGTGTGTCTGGGCATGGGGCTGGCATCTGACAGTCCAGGGCGGGGGACCAAGGTCCGCCAGGCCCCTGTCCCACCATGTGCACTGACACACCGTCTTGCTGACTGACTGACAGTCCCCGCCCCAGAGATACCCACACCAGGTCCCTGGGTGCCCTGAGCTGCCCCTGAGGGTTGGTGGGTGCCTGCCTGGACACATGCCTCCGTAATGGAGGCCTCTATTAATCCCGTTGCCTACTGACAGCTGCTCTCCTGCTCCTCCTCCTCCTCTTCTGCCTCCTCCTCTTGCTCCTCCTCCTACTCCAACCCCTCCACCTCCTCCTCCTCTTCCGCATCCTCAGAGGGACTCACTCAGGGCCCTTGGCCTAGGCAAGCCAGGGCTGCTGCTCTGGCTGCTGCAGCTTCTATACAGTGGGTGGGTGCAGGAATCTGTTCCTGTCAGTCCCTGGTTCCTGGGACCTTCCATGCCTCCAGCTCCCCCCACTCTCTAGTCCAGACCCCTCCTCAAGGATGCCCCCTTTCCCCTTGCCCTCTGTCCCCCAGCTCCCCAACTAACATCTACTGTGTGCCTCCCTGCGCTACTTTACTGCCACCCTGCTTCTGCCCTTCAGCCCTGGGGGCCCAGGGCCAGCCCAGCTGCCATCTCACCGTCCAGTAGAAGGACCTGCCCTAACCCCCTGCCACCAAACCCACACAGAGCCCTGCACACACTCACGGGCTCCCCTGCCTGCAGCTTGCCTCTCAAACAGTCTCCTTCTGCCCCCTATCCCCCTTACAGCCTCTGCCACGGACCCCACAGACACCTGGGATTGAGCAGCGCAGACATGCTACCAGCTCCCCTCGCCACCACTCCATTTGCTTCAAGGTTGTCAAGAGTCTTTTTTTCATGCTGTATGGGAGGGAGTTGAGACAGTCCAATGTCCTGGGGAGCAAGAACTGCAAACAGTCCATCTACAATGTAACATTTGGGTCTCAAGCCGCCCAATCCCTAGTGCGCTGTGCAGACCTTTGACTGGCAAAAACACCACATCGGAGCGTGAGATCTGGCTGGGCTAGTGGCTCTTTCTGTGGACTAGGACACAGACAGACAGAGTTTTCAGGTTCAAAACCTGTACTTCCCAGAAGATGGTCATTCACTATGGTTAAAAAGAAAAAAAAAGAGCTTTTTATTTATTTTTTCCCCTGCCTGGGTAACCTGTCTGCTGCCTGTTTCTCAGTGAAAAAAGGTTTCCCGCCCAGGTTTCAGCTCTGCCTGAGGTTTCTGCGTCCCTGAACCCGCCCCCGGCCCAGGTTTCAGCTCTGACTGAGGTTTCTGCATCCCTGAACCCGCCCCCAGCCCCTGTCTCCCCGGTTTCAGTTTCCCCTGAGGTTTCTGCCTCCCTGAACCCCCCCTGGCCCCTGTCTCCCCGGTTTCAGCTCCGCCTGCAGCTTCCGTTTTCCTCACCCTGCCCCCGGCCCCTGCTGCCGCGGTTTCAGCTCCACCTGAGGTTTCTGCGACCCTGAACCCCCCTGCCTCCCCGGTTTCAGCTCTGCCTGTAGCTTCCATGTTCCTGACCCTGCCCCTAGCCCATGCCACCCTTGTTTCAGTTCTGCCTGAGGCTTCCTCGTCCCTGACCCCGCCCCCTCTTGATACGTCACTATTAAGGGACCTAGTGGCTGAGATACGAGAGCTAAAGGATATTTTTTCAGCATTTAAGGATTTGAAACAATGTGCAGTCCACCCTGGGAGCTCTGTACCCATAGATATGCGTTTATTCTCCCCTGCAGCCACTACAGCAGTTTCTACGGCACTTTCCACTTCTGTAGCACCCTCTCCCGCACCATCGGATCAAATCCACACATTCCAGGTAAACTTGGCCCCTTCTAAACAAAATCCTCAGCCATGGCAGCCATATTCCTCTAAAAACTTGGCAACACTCAGAAAAGCAGTCAGGGAGGACGGAATGCAATCTCCATGGACCTAGTCCGTCTTGAGGAGTTTTTACCAACATTTAAATACACCACAAGACTGGAAATATCTGGCTCGTGCTGCACTCCCAGACCCACTCTATCTTCAGTGGCAGGCATGCTTCCGCGATGATTGCTCTAGGCAATCGCAGGAAAATAGTAACAAACAGGTAGAATGGAATTCTGATGCTTTGTTTGGAGCAGGAGCTTATGAATCTGGAGCTCAGCAGGCAGAAGCCAGGTTTCCAACCGGTTATTTTGAACAGGTACGAATCTGTGCAACACAAGCATGGGAAAGGGTTTCCACACCAGATGTAGATCCGTCAGCTCCCATTAACTCTTTTCATCAAGGCTCTGATGAATCATTGGCAAGCTTCATCTCAAGGGTGAAGAAAAGCTTAGAGACAAAGGTTTATAATCCTGACGTCCGCACACTACTCCTGCGCTCTATTGTCTGGGAAGGCATGACACCGCAGTTCCGTCAGGTATGCCTTAATCTTAAACACCTACACCCAGATAATTGTATTCTAGCGACACAGGAACTTACATCAGGCAATTATGGGGCACCCGCTATGAAGCAGGTCTATGCAGTTGCCCCACGTAAGCAAAACGGGGCCTGCTTTCAGGGCGGTCGCCAAGGACATTGGTGTAACCAATGTCCTGATAAGTTGCTACCACGCCTCCAGTCAGGGAAACCACGCCTCCAGCCAGAGCATCCCCCTTTCACTCAGGGAGCCAGATACCACGTACTGTTTGTCCAAAATGTCGTAAGGGGTTTCATTGGAAGAGAGATTGTTGGTCCCAATTTCATAAAGATGGTTCGCCCCTGAATGTTACAAATTCGGGGCCTGAGATTTTGTGGACCACTCCTGTTTTAGAACAAGGTCACCCTTCTATGAGAGTAAAGATTGGCAATATTCCTTTTAAATTTTTGATTGACATGGGGGCAGCAAAGACGATTTTAAGGCAAGAAGAGGTTCCCCAAGATTGGGAACTCATCCCTTGATCCAGTTTATATGGAATAGGAGGGATGACAAGAGCATTTTGCACACGAGACTCCCTTATGTGGGAAGACCCAGAAGGTTCTACTGGACACTTCCAGCATTTGGTAGCTAACATTAGCACCAACTTACTGGGCAGGGATCTTCTGGAATGTCTTAATGTTAGGATATCCACAGACGCCTCTGCAGAGCGTAAAACTCATTCCCGCGATACCAGGTCTATTCAGCACGCCCAATACTAAATGCCACTGTTCGTAGCCAAACACCCCGCTTAAGCTGGCTTTCTAATGAGCCTGTCTGGGTGGAACAGTGGCCTTTACCTAGGGATAAGCTAAAAATTTTAAAAGAGCTCGTCCGAGAGCAGTTGTCCTTGGGACACATTCGTCATTCTGGAAGCCCATTGAATACTCCTGTCTTTGTGATTAAAAAGCACTCAGAAAAATGGCGCCTCCTTCAAGATCTCCATGCAGTAAATAAAACCATGCTGGTCTGGGGCTCCCCCCAAAGGGGTTTGCCTCTTGCTTCTGCAATTCCCACGGGAATTCCAGTCATAGCTATTGATATACAAGATTGTTTTTTCTCTATCCCCTTGCATCCGCGAGATTGTAAATGTTTTGCCTTCTCTGTTCCGTCTATTAGTAATGCCAGCCCTGTTGATAGATTTGAATGGGTGGTGCTGCCCCGGGGTATGGCCAATAGTCCTACAATTTGTCAGGAGGTTGTTAAATCTGCCCTTGTCCCATATATTCATAAGGGCCTTAATATTTTTCATTATACAGATGATATTTTAATATGGGGAAACTCAGATACAGATCTCTATGCCTTACGTGATTTTCTCACTCCTGCATTAAAGAAAAGCGGCCTTAATGTAGCCCCTGCGAAGATACAGCTAATCCCTCCAATATACTTCCTAGGTTCAGAGATTTCTCTAACGCAAATTCGTCCCTTAAAACCTAATGTTACCTTCCCTTCTAACCTTGCTCTTGCTTCTTTACAAAGTTTTCTAGGAAATTTAAATTGGCTTAGGCAGTATCTCTATCTGCCCACAAGCTGTCTCCAACCACTGTTTGACCTGTTGAAAGTAAGCAAACAGCCCTCTTCAAAACATAAGTTAACTCCTGAGGGCTCCTTGGCACTGGAAAGGGTTAACCAGGCCCTCCAGGACATGCACCTTGTTCGATTCTCCCCTCCTCTCCAGTAAACCTTCTAATCTTCAACTCCACCCCCACAATAGTAGGGGCACTGTGGCAAGACCATGGGGTTCTCGAATGGCTTCACACACCAGTAGGAGGAGCTCCAAGACTCCTCACTGAGATAGACGCATTAGCATTCATGGTTCGCAAAGGGAGAAATAGGTTTGTGCAGGTCTTAGGGAAAGAACCGGATTTAATCATTCTGCCCTTTTCTCTCACAAAATCAGAGTGGCTTATATGCCATCATTCCCGCTTTGCCATAAGCTTCATGGGGTTTCCAGGAGAAATAGATAACCATTTTCCTTCTAATAAATTGATAGCTTCTTTACCTCTTCTGCCTCTACTAGCACCTAAACTTTTCTCTCAAGATCCCATTCCCTCTGCTCCTACAATCTTTACTGATGGCGGAAAAAGGGGAGCTGCTGCCCTTATATATTACCCAGACAAACAATCTCCTAAACCTCTCTTTACTGAGCTTCCTGAGAATTCCCCTCAGTACAAAGAACTTTATGCTGTTTTTCTTGCACTAAAAGCTGTACCAGAATCCTTCAACCTTTTTTCTGACAGTGTGTATAATGTTAACTTACTTCCATGGCTTGCTCGTTCTTATGTGAAAATTGATGACAACCCACTTTCCCCTCTCTTGATTCAAATCGCCTCTATGCTCTGTTCTCAACCCAACCACTGTATATTCAACACCTTTGTTCCCACAGCCCTCTTCCTGGTTCCCTGTCCGAAGGGAATGCTGCAGTTGATTGCCTTGCCTCCATGGGAACTTTCCCAGTCTCTGTCTCTGATCCTGCTAATTTTCATTCTCTAACCCATGTTAATCTTAAAGGCCTTTGAGCTCCATTCCCTGATGTTCCTGTACCACAGTTAAAACATATCCTCGCTACATGCTCTTCTTGTGCAAGTCTCATAAAGACACCTGCTATCCAGACCCTTGGGGTTAACCCCCGAGGTTTAAAAGCTAATGCTATTTGGCAAATTGATGTCACCCACATACCAAACTTTGGCAAACAAAAATATGTGTTTGTCTCAATTCATACCTTTTCTAAATTTATGTGGGCTACACCTCAGACAGGAGAAAGTGCTAAAAAGCTTGTAAGCCATATGCTCTCTTGTTTTGCCGTTATGGGGGTCCAATTATTTTTGAAAACAGGCAATGCACCTATGTTTACAAGCAAACAATTTAAATATTTTTGTTCCCTCTGGAATATTACTCATACCACGGGCATTCCCTACAATCCACAGGGACAAGGCATTGTCGAGAGGGCCCATCAAACTCTGAAGGCTCAACTAAAGAAAGATAAAGGATGAACATATCCCCCCAATATCCAGCTAGCAAAAGTCTTAACTACGTTAAATCTGTTTTATATTTACAATAACTCGGCCTTAGCCCCTATTATTCTTCACTGGCAAACACCATCTACCCTCCCATCTATTAAGGTCAAATGGAGAGACCCACTCGATAAAATTTGGAAAGGGCCTGACCCATTATTGACCATGGGAAGGGGTTTTGCATGCATTTTTCCTCAAAATTTCTCTAAACCTGTCTGGGTTCCTGCCCGCCATGTCCGACTATACCCGCAGGATGGCACTGTTATTTCTGAAGAACAAGAAATACTACAAGAGGACCAGATGCAGGATACATCCCAGGACCCGTAATACGACATGGCAGAACCTAGAAAATCTGGCTCACAGAGACCTCTCTCCTACCCTTTCCCTGTATGTCTTATGTTATTACTGGCCAGTTGTTTTTGTGAGTGAGTGTGTTTAATGACAAAAAAACCCACTTTTTTTTTTGCATGACCCATCTGCTTGGAGTACTCTAAAAGGTAATTGGCTTTATATAAAAATGCTGGACGCAGCCAAAGTTTCTGGAGACGTCCAGAAACATTCCAAAAATTTTTTTTTCTTTCTCCCTCTTTTGAATTTTATATATAGTTTTGGTATATATGTAAGTGTTTAGTCTAAAACTGTGTGACTAATGACAGATTTAAATTTGTTTTTAAATAATGTGTTTTTATAACAAAAGTTCTTTTTCCTCCAGTTTGTTATAACTAAATGTTCATGGGTATGTCTCATGTTTGGTAACACTATATTAACGGTCCAAAGTGTAACCCTACAGCTACACTTTTACCAGACAAGGTAAAAATTAATTTGTTAAGTAACTTACTATTTAGGTAAAAGTCTAAATGTTCAATGTGACTATTCATTCCCAAAACTAAACTATATAAATTTTATATACAGGACACCTTTGAAGGGCCCCGAAGGTGCCCTGTAAACTGTCTTTTGGAAATTAATCCACAACAGATCTGGCATCAATCTGGCACTGTAAACGTTAAAATCATTGTCACGAATATGTGTTAACACTTTAAGCAATTTGAGTCTGTTTAAAATACATATTTTAGCTAAAATTGGTCTCAAGATCCTGCGGTAGAGGCTGCAACAGGAAGTCACATTAGATGACCTTTAAATAAAATCATAAAGAGATTCTAAATCAATTATAAACATCAAGGTATAAACAATAACAAACCTATAACTTGTTACAAGTTCAAATTAACCACGAGAAGCAGATTGTTTGTGTTTCTTTCTCAGGAATCCCGAAAAAACCATCCGAACCCCTGCACATCCTGACGTCACCCACTAGATGGCACAACTACCGTTGTACACCCCCCGAAACCCTAGATGTCAGTCAACGTTATCTGAAGAACCTGATACACAGACTCCAAGGACAGAACTTTCTTCATGCCTGGTTACCGTTCCTGCTCCTGACCTGCTTGTCACGTGTTGGCAGTTCCAGCTGGGTATCTACAGAAAAGCAACATTCCAGCGGCTGACCTCCCTCATGCAGTGGTGCATCCCCTGCCAATTCTTTCCCTAGCCATCTACTTCGGACTGAGACTTGTGTCGGACATTCTGACATACCCTATATACATTTTACACAATTTTGAAGCAGCTTATTTCCCTTCACGCTGCTGGTTTTTCATAGACTGATCCTGAGTAATTCATAGACTTTACTGACTATTGCCTTGAGGACTATACAATGCCAAATACCCCCTCTGTTTGGTGGGTCATGCCTCCCGCCTCCCCCTCATTATGTGCCCTTGCCCCTATCCCCACCCAAGCAGGGAATGTTCCTTTACACACCAATCCTTCCCTTCACATCACACTGCCTTTTACTACTCCCCTACTTGTCCCTTCCTATTTTGTTATATCATTTAGGCTTATGCCCAAAAGGTTTCTGCCCGATGATAGTCTTTTACAGACTTTGTACATCTTATGCAATGACTAGATAGAAAGATAGAAAAGATGTAGAGATATTGTGAAGAGATGGTTGAGCAGGGTGCACTTAAACCTATGAGATGAGTCTCTCCAGGTAAGTCTCTCTCTCTAAAGAGGGGTTGAGCACAGGAGGACGCATAAATCTCACAAGGTTTGCAGCCATTTAAGCCTTCCCTCCTCCACAGAAAGTCCTACATCTTCCCACCTGAGCATGGCGTTCCTCTAAAACATTTAAGCCTGCTCCATTCCATTTTTCTTTACTGTGTCCATTTAGATATAAAGGGATAGGAGGAGATGTTGCTGAGGAGTTATTCTGATGCAGTCTCCGCCCCCAGGTTTTTCTACGCCCCGCAAACTCGTAGAGTGCCCCCTTTCAACCAATCCTGGCCCTAAACGTCACCCCTGATTGTCGCCCAATAAAAAGCCCCCTCACCCCCCATCTCTCTCTGGGCTCTCAGCTCTCCCTCTCTGAGGTCTGGCTCCTGCTCTCCCCCCCCGTGGTCAGATAGTGGTCACGGCCATTGTCGGCTGGCTCCATGTGGTCTGAACCAAAACCCCCCCATCCTATAATAAAGATTTGTGTACCCATTTGCTCTGGACGTCAGCTCTCTTATCCGCAGTGCAGCAGGAAAACAGACCACCACAAATATAATTTATTTAGTCCGATATCACATATATATTTAGTCCAATATCACATAAGGGGTCATTTCTTCTGCCTGATAGATTTTATTTTATAATTGAAGGGAACTTTGGACACACAATACATTTCCTTTTGCAAATACTACACACTACTACAACTACTACTGCACTGTTTTTGACAGTGACATCCAATGCACAATGGATTAGTATTGCATGGCTCAAAGAATGTTCCCTATTTAACCTACAATGTTTTTAACCTAACAAATATTTATTCTGTTCTTTCTTGGGGGATGAATGATTTACAGTCAACAGTTACATGTAATAGTGGCTATGGGGGTAATTTTTCACACTTTCCCTGTATTTCTGTATGTCATTTGTAACTTTCCTATTAAGGAGGAGGAAACAGTCATAAATTGAGAGAGCAGGGCCCAAGCAGGAAAAGAGATAGAGAGACAGCTGCAGCTCTGATTTGCCACTAGCCCAGCTATTCCCTAATTGGGTAAGTGGAGACCAGGGGCTCAAAATGGGTTCTTGGGCTTCCACATAGTTTTCTGGCATTCTTGCTTAGCCAGAAAATGGGCTAGCTGGCTTGCCCTGACCAGCGAGGTTTTCTGTACATAAGTTGCAGGTGAGGCTGGCTACCTTGACACCCATGCTCTGATACTACTACAGGTGAGTTCTGAGCACACACAGACACACACAGACAGACACAAACACACACACACACACACATTATTGTCAGGTCTGGTAGTACAGTATATGGTGAAGACTGGAGCTGTCTGGTGTCTGTAGGCATGACAGCTGCTGCCTTACAATCTGTACAAACCAGGTTTGAACCTGTCATCAATGAACACAGTGTAGGAGGTTTTAGAATTCTGGTCTCTTTCCAATTCATCTACTTCTCTTCTCACCTTCTCTAACTCTCACATTCTCTGGCTGGCTGGGGGCGTGTCCCTGGGACAAAAAGCCAATCAGACTCGAGCTGATGTGGCTCTGGGCGGGCCTTCCAGAGGCTGCCCAATGAACATACTCCAAGGCAGTGGTGGTGGTGCTCAAGGCCGCTGTCCAATCAATCACTAGGAGCGCAGACCCTCCTGGGCGTGTCCAAGCACACTGGTCAATGAGATTGCTGGCAGGGATTCTGGATGTGGCCTAGGCCTCTGGCCTATGAAAGCATGACTGGCGCCCTGTGGGCGGGCCTTTTGAAGGAAGCCCAACTATGGGAGCTCAGAGCTGGCCTTTAAAGGCTGGGCGTGCTTCCAGGAAGTGCGAAGCAGGGTTCAGCCCAGGGCCTGCCTTGCAGAAGCTGTCCAGTGTGCATGTGTATAACTCCCTTTGTGCCTGTGCATCTGTGGATGTGTGCGTGTGTGTGACTGTGAGAGTGTGTGTTTGTGTGTGTGTGTGAGGGAGGGAGAGACAGAGAACAACAGAATCACTGTGGCACAGGTGATTTTGTGCAAAACACTTGGCACATTCTGATTTACAGCTCAGTATTGACACCAATGTAGCTCTCCTTGGCCCTTTGTCACTTTTCTTATTTTCAGATGTAAAGACACTGAAGAGGGAGAGGTTTTTGCACTGAGGCTTGCACTGAGTACTAGCAGCTGCCCTGTGTGTGTGCCAGACTAGGAAACTTGTGGTGCCTGTCCATGTGGAGAGTCTCCTGGATGAGTTCTTTCTCGAGCCTATTTCGCTTGGTACACTTGGAACTGCATATAGCTAATGATTTGGAAATTTTACTCCTTTGGACAATTCTTTTCCTGATGCACAGTTTCTCTCCAGGTTTTAGCAATCAATTGTTTGAATGTCATATCGAATCTATTATAGAAAATAAATACATCAGTCCCTCTCTCTCTCTCTCTCTCTCTCTCTCTCTCTATATATATATATATATATATATATATATATATATATATATATATATGTAGAGGTCTGAAAATATTTTTAGCTAGAGACCTGAACCAGCTCTGGATTACTGTGAGTATTCGGATACACCTGGCCCTTCTGAGCCACAGTCATGAGAGACATCTCACAGAGCCATTCCTATATGTATTATCAGTCTACAAATCTCTTCCAGCACAAACGACCGCTGCCAAATGATCTACTTCCCTCTTGCTCTTTTTCTCCACCGAGTCCTATCCCAAAACTGTAAGTCAAAGAAGAAATAAACATAGTGCAGTTCCCTGCACACAGGACAGGCTGAGGCTGGACCAGAGAGATGCAATACGCCAGCCTGCTTCTTGGCTGAAGCCTCACTAAGGCTACTTCCAATTTGGAGAGGTGAGGGCAGTTTTGGAGAGTTGCCTGCAGGCCAAATGTTGCTTCTCAGAGTGGGGTAAGACCTAGATGTTCTAAGTGTAACCTTTCCTCACAAACATAAAATAACAATGCCACTTGTAAGAAGTATGCATGGGCATGGAGGATTTGTCTTCAGTGCTCTGGCACTGATCAACACAGGTCCAGAATTTCTATACTTTTCTGTCACTGTCATTCTGTCTCTCTGACTGTCTCTATATGCGTTCTTCACTGGGACCTTACTGGAAGTCAGTGCATGCATCATTAACTCGGTCTTCCTGGTGTTGAAATTTTCCTTTCTTTGCCCTTTGGATTATTTAATCTCGTGCATATGGCGTAGTACAGTGGGTAACTGTGGAGGCAGCAATCCTACTGCAGGTAACAGGCATGTGTCCATCACCAGCTGCAGCTATCCAGGCCCTCTGTGCTTGACTCCCATTCTCCAGGGCCCTGAGGCTGACACTCAGCCTAAAGGCAGCCCTCTTCACCTTCCTGCACAGCATCCTAGTCCTTATTCCATGAGAGCCCAGGTTAAGAGAATTGAAACTCTATCCTGCTGGCACACACATTGTGCTTTCCCTCTATTGGGCCGAATATAAAGGATGTGTGGTAGTGATGGCCACACCAGTGTCCAGATTTTCCACGCAAAACGGAAGCTTCCAGGGTTTTTTAAGTGGGTGTTTTGATGGCTGTGAAATGTCTTTTCCAAGTGCCTCATGGGGTTTTCAAATCCTTTTGAAACCTGAAGTTCTTTCTTGTATCTAGGGAATATTCTCACCTCTGGCCAGAAGGGCCACCCAACTCGGAGCACACCTATCCCGGGGTCAGGAGGTCTGCCAGCCTGCTAGCTCCTGGAGGGATTCCTGAGTATTTCCTCAGGCCCCAAGTGGTAACAGGTGTTTCCAATTGCCTGTATTAGCAGCAGCCGGGTCCTCAGGTGAGGTTTGGGGCTGTGATCTCCACTGGAAGCTCCGAATTCAGCCAATGGAGGCATCCATCTTTCTTTTGTCTGTCCATAGCAAGTACCCAGGGATTTTGTGCTTCCAGCAATCAGAGCTACATTGTATGGGACACTCATGCATGCCTACTTCTGGGAATCTCTATGAGTGTGATGTGTGGACACCAGGACACCATGATCAGTGATGTGAGGCCACAGGAGCAATTGCCTTAGCAGGACCCAAAGGGTAGGTATAAGGGTCCGGGTTCATCCACTAATGTTTGGTCTAACACAGTTCCCATATATGTTGAAACACAGCTATTTCTGGGTTCTTTCTGTGCTTGTAATCTGCTGCCCTGAGAAGTGGACTGAGAGCCTGGAGGCTGAGGAGGCAGCCAAACGTGACTGGACAGGCTCATGACCCTGAATTCTGAGGAGTTCCCCAGCTTCCCCCGGTGGCAGTGTTTGGATGATAGATAGTGAGACATGGGATTGAATAGGGAACTCAGGAGATTTAGACATGAGAGTCCCTTTGCATATGCATTCTTGCTTAGCCAGAATCTGGGCTAGCTGGCTTGTCCTGACCAGTTGGTTCTCTGTACATCAGTAGTAGTTGAGGTTGGCTACCTTGACACCCATGCTCTGAGACTACTACAGTGAGCTCTAAGCACACACAACACAAACAGTCAGACAGAAAGACAGACACACACACATTACTGTCAGGACTTTTAGTACAGCATATGGTGAAGGCTGGGGCTGTCTGGGGTCTGTGGGCATGAGAGCTGCTGCCTTACAATCTCTACAAGCCAGGTTTGATCCTGTCATCAATGAATACAGTGTAGGAGGTTTTTGAATTCTGAGACACTGAAGAGGGAGAGGTTTCTGCCCTGAGGCTTGCACTGGGAACTAGCAGCTGCCCTGTGTGTGTGGCCAGACTAGGAAACTAGTGGTGCCTGTCCATGTGGAGAGTCTCCTGGATGAATTCCTCCTCGAGCCTTTTTCGATCTGTCCCATTGGAGCTGCATATAGCTAATGATTTGGAGTTTTTACTCCTTTGGACAATTCTTTTCCTGACACACAGTTTCTCTCCAGGTTTTAGCAATCAATTGTCAGAATGTCATATCGAATCCATTGTAGAAAATGGCTACAATGACTATATTAGTGCCTCTCTCTCTCTCTCTCTCTCTCTCTCTCTCTCTATATATATATATATATATATATATGTAACTTGTAGAAGTCTTAAAATATTTTTTAGCTAGAGACCTGCACAGCTCTGTATTAGGGTAGTAAAGTGGATACACCTGGCCATTCTGAGCCACAGTAATGAGAGACATCTCACAGAGCCATGTCATTTATCACTCTACAAATCTCTCTCAGCACAAACTACAGCCACCAAATCATCTACTTTCCTCTTGCTCGTTTTGTCCACGGAGTCCTATCCCAAAACTGTAAATCAAAGAAGAAATAGACATAGTGCAGTTCCCTGTACACAAGACAGGATGATGCTGGACCAAGGAGATGCAATAAGCCAGCCTGCATCTTGGCTGGAGCATCACTAAGACTACTTCCATATTCGAGAGGAAGGGGCAGTTTTGGAGAGTGGGCTGCCGGCCAAGTGTTGCTTCTCAGAGTGGCTAAGACCTAGATGTTCTAAGTGTTACCTTTCCTCAAAAACAAAATAGCAATGCCACTTGTAAGAAGTATGCATAGGCATGGGGTGTTTGTCTTCAGTGCTCTGGCACTGATCAACACAGGACCAGAATTTCAGTCCTTTTCTGTCTCTGTCATTCTGTCTCTCTGACTGTCTCTATGTGCCTCCTTCCCTGGGCCCTTACTAGAAGTCAGTGCATGCATCGTGAACTCAGTCATCCTGGTGTTGAAATTTTCCTTTCTTTGCCCATTGGATTATTTAGTCTCCTGCACATGTTGCAGTACAGAGGGGAACTGAGGAAACAGCGTCCTACTTCAGGTTCAAGGCATATGTCCATCTGCAGCTGCAGCTGTCCAGGCCCTCTGTGCTTGACTCCAATACTCCAGGGCCCTGAGGCTGACACTCAGCCTAAATGCAGCCCTCCTCACCTTCCTGCACAGCGTCCTTGTCCTTATTCCATGAGAGCTCAGGTGAAGAGAAGTGAAACTCTATCCCCCTGGTACACATATTGTGCTTTCCCTCTATTAAGCCGAATATAAAGGATGTGTGGTACTGATGGCCACACCAGTTTCCAGATTTTCCATGCAAAACGGAAGCTTCCAGGGTTCTGAAAGAGGGTGTTTTGATGGTTGTGAAATGTCTTTTCCAAGTGCCTCATGGGGTTTTCAAATCTTTTTGAAACCTGAAGTTCTTTCTTGTATCTAGGGAATATTCTCACCTCTGGCCAGAAGTGCCACCCAACTCGGAGCACACCTATCCCGGGGTCAGGAGGTCTGCCAGCCTGCTAGCTCCTGGAGGGATTCCTGAGTATGTCCTCAGGCCCCAAGTGGTAACAGGTGTTTCCAATTGCCTGTATTAGCTGCAGCCAGGCCCTCAGGTGAGGGGCAGGGCTGTGATCTCCACTGGAATCTCTGAATTCAGCCAATGGAGGCATCCATCTTTCTTTTGTCTGTCCATAGCAAGGGCCCGGGGAGTTTGTGCTTCCTGCAAGCAGAGAGACATTGTATAGGACACTCATGCATGCCTACTTGTGGGAATATCTCTGGGTGTGATGTGTGGACACCAGGACACCATGATCAGGGATGTGAGGCCACAGGAGCAATTGCCTTAGCCGGACCCAAAGGGTATGTTTAAGGGACCGGGTTCATCCACTATTGTTTGGTCGAACACAGTTCCCATCTGTGTTGAAACACAGCTCTTTCTGGGTACTTACTGTGCTTGTAATCTGCTGCCCTGAGAAGTGGACTGAGAGCCTGGAGGTTGAGTAGGCAGCCAAATGTGACTGGACAGTCTCATGCCCCTGAGTTCTGAGGGGTGCCCCAGCTTCCCCTGTTGGCAGTATTTGGATGATAGATAGTGAGGCATGGGATTGAATAGTGAACTCAGGAGATTTAGACATGAGAGTCCCTTTGCATATGCATTTTTGCTTAGCCAGAATCCGGGCTAGCTGGCTTGCCCTGACCAGCTATGTTCTCAGTACATAAGTTGCAGGTGAGGCTGGCTACCTTGCCACCCATGCTCTGAGACTACTACAGGTGAGTTCTGAGCACACACAGACACACAAAGTCAGAAAGACAGACAGACAGACAGACAGACAAACACACACACACACACATTACTGTCAGGTCTGGTAGTACAGCATATGGTGAAGGCTGGGGCTGTCTGGGTCTGTGGGCATGAGAGCTGCTGCCTTACAATCTCTACAACCCAGGTTTGATCCTGTCATCAATGAACACAGTGTAGGAGGTTTTTGAATTCTGAGACACTGAAGAGGGAGAGGTTTTTGCCCTGAGGCTTGCACTGGGAACCAGCAGCTGCCCTGTGTGTGTTGCCAGACTAGGAAACTTGTGGTTCCTGTCCATGTGGAGAGTCTCCTGGATGAGTTCCTTCTCGAGCCTTTTTCAATCAGTCCCACTGAGCTGCATATAGCTAATGTATTGGAGATTTTACTCCTTTGGACAATTCTTTTCCTGACACACAGTTTCTCTCCAGGTTTTAGCAATCAATTGTCTGAATGTCATATCTAATCCATTGTAGGAAATGACTACATCAGTGTCTCTCTCTCTATCTCTCTCTATATATATATGTAACTTGTATATGTCTGAAAATATTTTTTAGCTAGAGACCTGCACAGCTCTGGATTAGTGTAGTAAAGTGGATACACTTGGCCCTTCTGAGCCACAGTCATTAGAGACATCTCACAGAGCTATATCGTTTATCACTCTACAAATCTCTCTCAGCACAAACTACTGCTGCCAAACCATCTACTTCCCTCTTGATCATTTTGTCCACCGAGTCCTATCCCAAAACTGTAAATCAAGAAGAAATAGACATAGTGCAGTTCCCTGCACACAGGATAGGCGGAAGCTGGACCAGGGAGATGAAAGACGCCAGCCTGCATCTTGGATGGAGCATCACTAAGACTACTTCCAATTTGGAGAGGCTGGGGTAGTTTTGGAGATTGGGCTGCCGGCCAAGTGTTGCTTCTCAGAGTGGCTAAGACCTAGATGTTCTAAGTGTTACCTTTCCTCACAAAAATTAAATAACAATGCCACTTGTTAGAAGTATTCATGGGAATGGAGGTTTTGTCTTCAGTGCTCTGGCACTCATCAACACAGGGCCAGAATTTCAGTCCTTTTCTGTCTCTGTCATCCTGTCTCTCTGACTGTCTCTATGTGCCTTCTTCACTGGGCCATTATGGAAGTCAGTGCCTGCATCATGAACTCGGACTTCCTGGTGTTGAAATTTTTCTCTCTTTGCCCTTTGGATTATTCAGTCTCCTGCATATGGCGTAGTACATTGGGCAACTGAGGAGACAGTCATCCTGCTGCAGGTAACAGGCATATGTCCATCTCCAGCTCTAGCTGTCTAGGACCTCTCTGCTTGACTCCCATTCTCCAGGGCCCTGAGGGTGACACTCTGCCTAAATGCAGCCCTCCTCAATTTTCTGCACCGCATCCTTGTCCTTATTCCATGAGAGCGCAGGTCAAGAGAAGTGAAAGTCTATCCCCCTGGCACACATATTGTGCTTTCCCTCTATTGGGCCGAATGTAAAGGATGTGGGGTACTGATGGCCACACCAGTGTCCAGATTTTCCATGCAAAACGGAAGCTTCCAGGGTTCAGATAAAGGGTTTTTTGATGGCTGTGAAATGTCTTTTCCAAGTGCCTCATGGGGTTTCAAATCCTTTTGAAACCTAAAGTTCTTTCTTGTATCTAGGGAATATTCTCACCTCTGGCCAGAATGCCCTCCCAACTAGGAGCACAGCTATCCTGGGGTCAGGAGGTCTGCCAGCCTGCTATCTACTGAGTATGTCCTCAGGTCCCAACTGGTAACAGGTGTTTCCAATTGCTTGTATTAGCAGCAGACAAGCCCTCTGGTGAGGGGCGGGGCTGTGATCTCCACTGGAAACTCCTAATTCAGCCAATGGAGGAATCCATCTAACTTTTGTCTCTCCATAGCAAGGGCCCAGGGAGTTTGTGCTTCCTGCAAGCAGAGCGACTTTGTATGGGACACTCATAGATGCTTACTTCTGGGAATCTCTCTGAGTGTGATGTGTGGACACCAGGACACCATGATCAGGGATTGTGAGGCCACAGGAGCAATTCCCTTAGCTGGACCCAAAGGGGAGGCGTAAGGGGCTGGGTTCATCCACTATTATTTTGTCAAACACAGTTCCCATCTATGTTGGAACTCTTTCTAGGTTCTTTCTGGGCTTGTAATCTGCTGCCCTGAGAACTGGACTGGGAGCCTGGAGGCTGAGTATGCAGACAAATGTGACTGGACAGGGTCCTGCCCCTGAATTCTGAGTGTTTCCCCAGCTTCCCCCATTGGCAGTGTTTGGATGATAGTGAGGCATGAGACTGAATAGGGAACTCAGGAGAGCAAGACATGAGAGTCCCTTTGCATATGCATTCTTTCTTAGCCAGAATCTGGGCTAGCTGGCTTTCCCTAACCAGCTAGGTTCTCTGTACATAAGTTGCAGGTGAGGCTGGCTGCCTTGCCACCGATGCTCTGAGACTACTATAGGTGAGTTCTGAGCATACACAGAAACACACTGACAGACAGACAGACAGACACACACACACACATACACACACACACATTAGTGTCAGTTCTGGTAGTACAGCATATGGTGAAGGCTGGGGCTGTCTGGGGTATGAGAGCTGCTGCCTTACAATCTCTACAAGCCAGGTTTGAACCTGTCATCAATGAACACAGTGTAGGAGGTTTTTGAATTCTGGTCTCTTTCCAACTCATCTATTTCTCTTCTCGCCTTCTCTGTCTCTAACTCTCACATGCTCTCACACACTCTGTCTTCACTCATTAATATTTTACTTATATACTTATTTTACTGACAGGCCCAGATATACAAAGAGAGTTACCAGAGCACTGCTGACCTCTGGCTTTTTGTGTTGGCGATTTCACCGAGGCTACTGGAGCCTCAGTTTGTAAGTCTTTCTGATACAAGCCATATTCTGTCTCCTCATTTCCATGCCAGTATCACTTACAGTTTATAATAAAGTGATTTTTTTGTGAAACACATGGTACATTCTGATTTACAGCTCAATATTGACACCATTGTAGCTCTCTTTGGACCTTGGTCACTTTGCTTCTTTTCAGATGTAAAAACACTGAAGAGGGAGAGGTTTTTACCCTGAGGCTTGCACTGGGAACTACCAGCTGCCCTGTGTCTGTTGCCAGACTAGGAAACTTGTGGTGCCTGTCCATGTGGAGAGTCTCCTTGATGAGTTCCTTCTCAAGCCTTTTTCGCTCTGTCCCGTTGGAGCTGCATATAGCTAATGATTTGGAGATTTTACTCCTTTGGACAATTCTTTTCTTGATGCACAGTTTCTCTCCAGGTTTTAGCAATCAATTGTCTGAATGTCATATCAAATCCATTCTAGAAAATGACTACATCAGCGTCTCTCTCTCTCTCTCTCTCTGTCTATATATATATATATATATATATATATATATATATATATATATATATGTATGTAACATGTAGAGGTCTGAAAATATTTGTTAGCTAGAGACCTGCTCAGCTCTGGATTAGGGTAAGAATGCGGATACATTTGGCCCTTCTGAGCCACAGTCATGGGAGACATCTCACAGAGCCATTCGTATACCTCTTATCACTCTACAAATCTCTCTCAGCACAAACTACCACTGCCAAATCATCTACTTCCCTCTTGCTCTTTTTGTCCACCGAGTCCTATAACAAAACTGTAAATCAAAGAAGAAATAGATACAGTTCAGTTCCCTGCACACAGCACAGTCTGAGGCTGGACCAGGGAGATGCAATACACCAGCCTGCATCTTGGCTGGACCATCACTAAGACTATTTCCAAATGGAGAGGCGAGGGCAGTTTTGGAGATTGGCCTACAGGCCAACTGTTGCTTCTCAGAGTGGGCTAAGACCTAGATGTTCTAAGTGTAACCTTTCCTCACAAATATAAAATAACAATGCCACTTGTAATAAGTATGCATGGGCATGGAAGGTTTGTCTTCAGTGCTCTGGCTCTGATCAACACAGGGCCAGAATTTCAGTCCTTTTCTGTCACTGTCATTCTGTCTCTCTGACTGTCTCTATGTGCCTTCTTCACTGGGCCCTTATTGGAAGTCATAGCATGCATCGTGATCTCGGACTTCCTGGTGTTGAAATTTTTCTTTCTTTGCCCTTTGGATTATTCAGTCTCCTGCATATGGTGTAGTACATTGGGCAACTGAGGAGACAGTGATCCTGCTGCAGGTAAAAGGCATATGTCCATCTCCAGCTCTAGCTGTCTAGGACCTCTCTGCTTGACTCCCATTCTCCAGGGCCCTGAGGGTGACACTCTGCCTAAATGCAGCCCTCCTCAATTTCCTGCACCGCATCCTTGTCCTTATTCCATGAGAGCGCAGGTCAAGAGAAGTGAAAGTCTATCCCCCTGGCACACATATTGTGCTTTCCCTCTATTGGGCCGAATGTAAAGGATGTGGGGTACTGATGGCCACACCAGTGTCCAGATTTTCCATGCAAAACGGAAGCTTCCAGGGTTCAGATAAAGGGTTTTTTGATGGCTGTGAAATGTCTTTTCCAAGTGCCTCATGGGGTTTCAAATCCTTTTGAAACCTGAAGTTCTTTCTTGTATCTAGGGAATATTCTCACCTCTGGCCAGAATGCTCTCCCAACTAGGAGCACAGCTATCCTGGGGTCAGGAGGTCTGCCAGCCTGCTATCTCCTGGAGGGATTCCTGAGTATGTACTCAGGTCCCAACTGGTAACAGGTGTTTCCAATTGCTTGTATTAGCAGCAGACAGGCCCTCTGGTGAGGGGCGGGGCTGTGATCTCCACTGGAAACTCCTAATTCAGCCAATGGAGGAATCCATCTAACTTTTGTCTCTCCATAGCAAGGGCCCGGGGAGTTTGTGCTTCCTGCAAGCAGAGCGACTTTGTATGGGACACACATGGATGCCTACTTCTGGGAATCTCTCTGAGTGTCATGTGCGGACACCAGGACACCGTGATCAGGGATTCTGAGGCCACAGAAGCAATTGCCTTAGCAGGACCCAAAGGGGGAGGTGTAAGGGCCGGGTTCATCCACAATTATTTGGTCGAAAACAGTTCCCATACATGTTGAGACACAGTTCTTTCTGGGCTTGTAATCTGCTGTCCACTGAGAAGTAGACTGGGAACTTGGAGGCTGAGTATGCAGCCAAACGTGACTGGACACAGTCCTGCCCCTGAATTCTGAGGGGTGCCCCAGCTTCCCCCATTGGCAGTATTTGGATGAGAGTGAGGCATGAGATTGAATCGGGAACTTAGGAGAGCAAGACATGAGAGTCCCTTTGCATATGCATTCTTTCTTAGCCAGAATCTGGGCTAGCTGGCTTTCCCTAACCAGCTAGGTTCTCTGTACATAAGTTGCAGGTGAGGCTGGTGCCTTGCCACCCATGCTCTGAGACTACAATAGGTGAGTTCTGAGCACACGCAGACACACACAGACAGACAGACCGACACACACACACACACACACACACACACACATATTACTGTCAGGTCTGGTAGTAGAGCATATGGTGAAGGCTGGGGCTGTTTCCCAGCAGATGGTTTCTATGTTTCTGCAGTAATCAGGTCTTCTTGTGGTTTTGGTTTCCTTTTTTATTTTCTCAAGTCCTCCTAGATCATCCCCATTGATTTGCATATTTATTTATTTATTCGGGTATCACATGAGGGGTCATTTCTTCTGCTTGATAGATTTTCTCTTATAATTGAAGGGAACTTTTGACACACAATACATTTCCTTGGGCAAATACTACACACATATGGTGAAGGCTGGGGTTGTCTGGGTTCTGTGGGCATGAGAGCTGTTGCCTTACAATCTCTACAACCCAGGTTTGAACCTGTCATGAATGAACACAGTCTAGGGGTTTTTTGACTTCTGGTCTATTTCCAACTCTTATATTTCTCTTCTCGCCTTCTCTGTCTCTGACTCTCACAGGCTCTCACTCACTCTGTCTGCACTAATTAATATTTTACCTATTTATTATTTTACTGACAGGCCCAGATATACAAAGAGAGTCACTAGGGTACTGCTGAGCTCTGGCTTGTTTTGTTGGCGATGTCACCTATGTTTCTGGAGCCTCAGCTTTGTAAGTCTCTCTGGCACAAGCCATACTCTGTCTCCTCATAGCCATGCCAGTATATCTCATAGTTTATAATAAAGAAACACATACATATATGTATATATATATATATCAGTCATTTTTAGAATTGTTGACCTTTTATTTGGTCTTAATGCAGAATTACCACATTATAACAGCCTCCTTATTCATAAATAATTGGTCATATAGTTGGAGCAGGATTCACTACAATTATAAATTATAAACCTTCCAGGAGCATTTCCAATATCCTTTCTATCAGTATCCTTATTGTAATTATCATAGCACAGAACTTGCCACCATTTTCTAGTGTAAGCTTCAATATGTATGTGTTTCTTTTCTTTCACAGGGATTCTTAATTTGCCTGGACCCTGAACTATCAAGGAATATTTGAAGCAGCCCTCTGTTTCTCAGCAGACGTTTTCTAAATTTCTGCTGTAATCAGGTCTTCCTGTGGTTTTTGTTTTTATTTTTTATTTTTTTCAAATACTCCTAGATCATCTCCATATATTTGCATATTTATTTATATATTTTCTCCGATATCACATGAGGGGTCATTTCTTCTGCCTGATAGATTTTTCTCTTATAATTGAAGGGAACTTCTGACGCACAATACATTTTTTTTTGCAGATACTAAACACTTCTGCAGCTACTACTACACTGTTTTTGACAGTGACATCCAATGCACAATGGATTAGTATTGCATGGCTCTAAAGAGTGTTCCCTATTTAACTTACAGTGGTTTAACCTCACAAATATTTATTCTGTTCTTTCTTGGCGGATGAATGATTTACAGTCAACAGTTACATGTAATAGTGCCTAAGGGGGTAATTTTTCCCACGTTACCTGTATTTCTTTACATCATTTGTAACTTTCCTATTGAGGAGAAGGAAACAGTCATGAATTGAGAGAGCAGGGCCCAAGCAGGAAGAGAGACAGAGAGACAGCTGCAGCTCTGATTTGCCACTAGCCCAGATTTTCTCTAGCTGGGTAAGTGGTTACTAGGGGCTCAAAATGGGGTCCTGGGCTTCCACATAGTTCTCTGGCATTCTTGCTTAGCCAGAATCTGGGCTACTCGCTTTCCCTGACCAGCTAGGTTCTCTATACATAAGTTGCAGATGAGGCTGGCTACCTTGACACCCATGCTCTGAGACTATTACAGGTGAGCTCTGAGCACACACAGACACACACATACAGACAGACACACACACACACACACACACACACACACACACACATACACATTATTGTCAGGTCTTGTAGTACAGCATATGGTGAAGGCTGGGGATGTCTGGGGTCTGTGGGCATGAGAGCTGCTGCCTTACAATCTCAACAAGCCAGGTTTGAACCTTTCATCAATGAACACAGTGTAGGAGGTTTTTGAATTCTGGTCTCTTTCCAAATCATTTGGAGATTTTACTCCTTGGGACAATTCTTTTATTGATGCACAGTTTCTCTCCAGGTTTTAGCAATCAATTGTCTGAATGTCATATTGAATCCATTGTCGAAAATGACTACATCAGTGTCTCTCTCTCTTTATCTCTGTCTCACTCTCTCTCTCTCTCTCTCATGAGAGACATCTCACAGAGCCATTTGTATACCTCTTATCACTCTACAAATCTCTCTTAGCACAAACTACCACTGCCAAATCATCTACTTCCCTCTTGCACTATTTGTCCACCGAGTCCTATCCCAAAATTGTAATTCAAAGAAAAAATAGACAGTGCACTTCCCTGCACACAGGACAGTCTGAGGCTGGACCAGGGAGATGCATTACGCCAGCCTTCATCTTGGCTGGAGCATCACTATGTCTACTTCCAAATTGGAGAGGCAAGGGCAGTTTTGGAGAGTAGGCTGCAGGCCAAGTGTTGCTTCTCAGAGTGGGCTAACACCTAGATGTTCTAAGTGTAATCTTTCCTCACAAACATAAAATAGCAATGCCACTTTTAAGAAGTATGCATGGGCATGGAGGGCCAAAATTTCTGTCCTTTTCAGTCACTGTCATTCATCTTTCTGACTGTCTCTACATGCCTTCTTCACTGGGACCTTATTGGAAGTCAGTGCATGCATCATGAACTCGGTCTTCCTGATGTTGAAAATTTTCTTTCTTTGCCCTTTGGATTATATGGTCTCGTGCATATGGCTTAGTACAGAGGGGAACTGAGGAGACAGCGATCCTGATGCAGGTAATAGTCATATGTCCATCCCCAACTGCAGCTGTCCAGGCCCTCTGTGCTTGACTCCCATTCTCCAGGGCCCTGAGGCTGACACTCAGCCTAAATGCAGCCTTCCTCAATTTCCTGCACCACATCCTTGTCCTTATTCCATGATAGCCTAGGTCAAGAGTAGTGAAACTCTATCCTCCTGGCACACACATTGTTTTTTCCCTCTAATGGGCCGAATGTAAGGGATCTGTGGTACTGATGGCCACACCAGTGTCCAGATTTTCCATGCAAAACGGAAGCTTCCAGGGTTCAGAAAGAGGGTGTTTTGATGGCTGTGAAATGTCTTTTCCAAGTGCCTCATGGGGTTTCATATCCTTTAGAAATCTGAAGTTCTTTCTTGTATCTAGGGAATATTCTCACCTCTGGCCAGAAGGCCCTCCCAACTAGGAGCACAGATATCCTGGCGTCAGGAGGTCTGCCAGCCTGCTAGCTCCTGGAGGGATTCCTGAATATTATGTCCTCAGGTCCCAAGTGATAACAGGTGTTTCCAATTGCCTGTATTAGCAGCATCCAGGCCCTCATGTGAGGGGCGGGGATGTGATCTCCACTGGAAACTCCTAATTCAGCCAATGGAGGCATCCATCTTCCTTTTGTCTCTCCATAGCAAGGGCCCGGGGAGTTTGTGCTTCCTGCAAGCAGAGCGACTTTGTATGGGACACTCATGGATGCCTACTTCTGGGAATCTCTCTGATTATGATGTGTGGACACCAGGACACCATGATCAGGGATTGTGAGACCACAGGAGCAATTGCCTTAGTCGGACCCAAAGGGTAGGTGTAAGGGCCTGGGTTCATCCACTATTGCTTGGTCAAACACAGTTCCCATCTATGATGAAACACAGCTCTTTCTGGGTTCTTTCTGGGCTTGTAACCTGCTGCCCTGAGCAGTGGACTGAGAGCCTGGAGGCTGAGTAGGTAGCCAAATGTGATTGTACAGCGTCCTGCCCCTGAATTCTGAGGGGTGCGCAGCTTCCTCCGTTGGCAGTGTTTGGATGATAGCGAGGCATGAGACTGAATCTGGAACTCAGGAGAGCGGGAAATGCGAGTCCCTTTGCATATGCATTCTTGCTTAGCCAGAATATGGGCTAGCTGGCTGGCCCTGACCAGGTAGTTTTTCTGTAAATAAGTTGCAGGTGAGGATGGCTACCTTGTCACCCTTTCTCTGAGACTACTATAGGAGCTCTGAGCACACACAGACACACACAGACAGACAGACAGACAAACACACACACATTACTGTCAGGTCTGGTAGTACAGCATATGGTAAAGGCTGGGGCTGTCTGGGGTCTCTGGGCATGAGAGCTGCTGCCTTACAATCTCTACAAACCAGGTTTGAACTTTTCATCAATGAACACAGTGTAGGAGGTTTTTGAATTCTGGTCTCTTTCCAACTAATCTATTCCTCTTATAGCATTCTTTGTCTCTAACTCTCACATGCTCTCACACACTCTGTCTTCACTCATTAATATTTTACTTACATACTTATTTTACTGACAGGCCCAGATATACAAAGAGAGATACCAGAGCACTGCTGAGCTCTGGCTCTGGGTTGGCGATTTCACCTATGCTACTGGAGCCTCAGTTTGTAAGTCTTTCTGACACAAGCCATATTCTGTCTCCTCATTTACATGCCAGTATCACTCAGAGTTTATAATAAAGTGATTTTTTGCAAAACACTTGGTACATTCTGATATACAGATCAATATTGACACCATTGTAGCTCTCTTTGGCCCTTGGTCACTTTTCTTCTTTTCAGATGTAAAAACACTGAAGAGAGAGAGGTTTTTGCCCTGAGGCTTGAACTGGGAACTAGCAGCTGCCCTGTGTGTGTTTCCAGACTCGGAAACTTGTGGTGCCTGTCTATCTGGAGAGTCTCCTTGATGAGTTCCTTCTCAAGCCTTTTTCGCTCTGTCCCGTTGGAGCTGCATATAGCTAATGATTTGGAGATTTTACTCCTTTGCAAAATCTCTTCCTGATGCACAGTTTCTCTCCAGGTTTTAGCAATCAATTCTTTGAGTGTCCTATAGAATCCATTGTAGAAAATGACTACATCAGTGTCTTACACTCTCTCTATATATATATGTAACATGTAGAGGTCTCAAAATATTTTTTATCTAGAGACCTGCACAAATCTGGATTAGGGTAGTAATGCGGATACACCTGGCCCTTTTGACCCACAGTCATGAGAGACATCACACAGAGCCATTCCTATACCTCTTATCACTCTACAAATCTCTCTCAGCACAAACTACAGCTGCCAAAACATCTACTTCCCTCTTGCTCTTTTTGTCCACCAAGTCCTATCCCAAATCTGTAAATCAAAGAAGTAATAGAAATTGTGTAGTTCCCTGCAGACAGGACAGGTAAGGGTGGACCAGGGAGATGCAATACGCCAGCCTGCATCTTGGCTGGAGCATCACTAAGACTACTTCCAAATTGGAGAGGCGACGGAAGTTTTGGAGAGTGGGCTGCCAGTCAAGTGTTGCTTCTCAGAGTGCCTAAATCCTAGATGTCCTAAGTGTTACCTTTCCTCACAAACATAAAATAGCAATGCCACTTGTAAGAAGTATGCATGGGCATGGAGGGTTTGTCTTTAGTGCTCTGGCACTGATCAACACAGGGCCAGAATTTCAGTCCTTTTCTGTCTCTGTCATCCTGTCTCTCTGACTGTCTCTATGTGACTTCTTCACTGGACCCTTACTGGAAGAAGTCAATGCATGCATCCTGAACTCAGACTTTCTGGTGTTGAAATTTTCCTTTCTTTGCCCTTTGGATTATTCAGTCTCCTGCATATGGCTTAGTATAGAGGGGAACTGAGGAGACAGCGATCCTGATGCAGGTAAAAGTCATATGTCCATCTCCAGCTGCAGCTGTCCAGGCCCTCTGTGCTTGACTCCCATTCTCCAGGGCCCTGAGGCTGACACTCAGCCTAAATGCAGCCCTCCTCAATTTCCTGCACCACATCCTTGTCCTTATTCCATGAGAGCCCAGATCAAGAGAAGTGAAACTCTATCCCCCTGGCACACACATTTTGCTTTCCCTCTATTGGGCCAAATGTAAAGGATCTGTGGTACTGATGTCCACACCAGTGTCCAGATTTTCCACGCAAAATGGAAGCTTCCAGTGTTCAGAAAGAGGGTGTTTTGATGGCTGTGAAATGTCTTTTCCAAGGGCCTCATGGGGTTTCAAATCCTTTTGAAACCTGAAGTTCTTTCTTGTATCTAGGGAATATTCTCATCTTGAACCAGAAGGGCCACCCAACTAGGAGCACATCTATGCTTGGGTCAGGAGGTCTGCCAGCCTGCTAGCTCCTGGAGGGATTCCTGAGTATGTTCTCAGGGCCCAAGTGGTAACAGGTGTTTCCAATTGCCTGTATTAGAAGCAGCCAGGCCCTCAGGTGAGGGGCGGGGCTGTGATCTCCACTGGAAGCTCCTAATTCAGCCAATGGAGGCATCCATCTTCCTTTTGTCTCTGCATAGCAAGGGCCCGGGAGTTTGTGCTTCCTGCAAGCAGAGCAACTTTGTATGGGACAATCATGGATGCCTACTTCTGGGAATCTCTCTGAGTGTGATGTGTGGACACCAGGACACCATCATCAGGGATGTGAGGCAACAGGAGCAATTGCCTTATCTGGACCCAAAGGGTAGTTGTAAGGGGCCGGGTTCATTCACTAATGTTTGGTCGAACACAGTTCCCATCTATGTTGAAACACAGCTCTGGGTACTTTCTGGGCTTGTAGTCTTCTTCTCTGAGCACTGGACTGAGAACCTGGAGGCTGAGTAGGCAGCGAAATGTGACTGGACAGGTTCATGCGCCTGAATTATGATGGGTGCCCCAGCTTCTCCCCTTGGCAGTGTTTGGATGATAGTGGGTCATGGGATTGAATCTGGAACTCAGGAGAGCAAGACATGAGAGTCCCTTTGCATATGCATTCTTGCTTAGCCAGAATCTGGGCTATCTGGCTTTCCCTGGCCAGCTAGGTTCTCTTTACATAAGTTGCTTGTGAGGCTGGCTACCTTGACACCCATGCTCTGAGACTAATACAGGTGAGCTCTGAGCACGCACAGACACACACAGACAGACAGACACACACACACACATTACTCTCAGGTCTGGTAGTACAGCAAATGGTGAAGGCTGGGGCTGTCTGGGGTCTGTGGGAATGAGAGCTGCTGCCTTACAATCTCTACAAGCCAGATTAGAACCTGTTATCAATGAACACAGTGTAGGAGGTTTTTGAATTCTGGTCTCTTTCCAACTCATCTATTTCTCTTCTTGCCTTCTCTGTCCCTAACTCTCACATGGTCTCACACACTCTGTCTTCACTCATTAATATTTTACTCATATACTTATTTTACTGACAGGCCCACAAATACAAAGAGAGTTACCAGAGCACTGCTGAGCTCTGGATTGTTGTGTTGGTGATTTCCCCTAGGCTAATGGAGTTTCAGTTTGTAAGTCTTTCTGACACAAGCCATATTCTGTCTCCTTATTTACATGCCAGTATCACTCAGAGTTTATAATAAAGATATACATATATATATACATATATATTTATATATCTGTCATTTTTAGAATTGTCGACCTATGTATTTGACCTTAATTCAGAATTACCACATTTATAACAGCCTAGTTTTTAAGAAATAATTGGCCATATAGTTGGAGCAGCATTAAATACAAATATAAATAATAGAACCTTTCAGTAGCATTTCTTTCTTTTAGTTTTTTAATTAAGAAAGGATTAATGAACAAAAACATAAGGTAGGAGGGGTACAACTCCACACAATTCCCACCACCCAATCCCCATAATCCCCCCCATGGTAGCTTTCCCATTCTCTAGCCCTCTGGGAGCATGGACCCAGGGTCATTGAGGGTTGCAGAAGGTAGAAGTTCTGGCTTCTGTAATTGCTTCCCCACTGAACATGGGCATTGACTGGTCAGTCCATACTCCCAGTCTGCCTTTCTCTTTCCCTAGTAAGGTGTGTCTCTGGGGAAGCAGAGCTCCAGGACACATTGGTGGGGTCTTCAATCCAGGGAAGCCTGGCCAGCATCCTGGTCGCTTCTGGAACCTGGTGATTGAAAAGAGAGTTAACATACGAAGCCAAACAGTTTGTTGAGCAATCATTGATCCCAAGCTTGGAATAGTGGAGAGGAAGTGTTATGGAGGTACTCACTGCAAACTCTAGTGTACTTCTGCTTTCAGGTATATATTTTGCAGTAGTTTATGGATACGTGTTCACATAAGCTCTCTCTCACAGAAACTGGTGTATATCTAGGTTATGGGACTTTTTTAGAAAGTGAACTACCTGAGATGAAATTAGAGTGTACTATAAAAGGAAAGCTCTCACCCGAGTAATGAAGCTGAAGGGTTGTCATTCCACACGTGAATTCTCTGGATACAGTCTGAGGTGAAGCATGTTGAGGTGTCAATCATTGCGTTGGTTAGGTTGTGATCGGCGGATGCAATATTATTTGATTTTGATTGGGAGATGAATACGGTAAAGTGGGCCCTATCCAAGGGTTCCAGGACTGGGGGAATTAGGGGCTCTATAGTGGAGATGTGAGGTTCCTGCTGTCTTAGGGTTCAAAAGGACAATCAATAGTTAATATTATCATCACATTATTTGTTAATTGGGTTAACTTTGAAAAGTCCCTTTGTTAGGGTTTGCTGTACAGTATCCAGTATCTTGTATATAGCTGTGCTATTGGATGCTTCTCATCTACTTGGTCTAGGCTTTTGAGAGAGTCCGCATATCAAATACATAGCCTATATATTAAAAAGATTCAGTTTGTCTTTTGAGAAACTTTGAGACATACAATTGATTTCCCCCGTCATATTAATTAACTACTGATTTATATGTCTACATTTTGCTAGGAGTGTACATAAACACCATTCCCACCACCAAAGGACTGTGACCCATACCTCCCGCCCACTCCCACCCCCCACTGGCCCAGGAAGCTGCATGTCTACCCCTCACCACTGGGTTTTTACTTTGGTGCCCTACTTACAATTTGATCAGGTCCTGCTTTTAGTTTCCCTTTCAGATATTCTTAGTCAGCTTCTGTTGATGAGTGGGATCATCCCATACTCATCTTTATCTTTCTGACTTAGTTCACTTAACATAATTCCTTCTAGCTCTGTCCAAGATGGGTCAGAGAAGGTGGGTTCATTGTTTTTTATAGCTGCATAGTATTCCATTGTGTATATATACCACAGTTTTCTCAGCCACTCATCTGTTCTTGGGCACCTGGGTTGCTTCCAGGTTTTAGCTATTATGAATTGTGCTGCTATGAACATAGGAGTACACACCTCTTTTTGGTTGGGTGTTATGGAGTCCTTGGGGTATAACCCCAGGAGAGGAATTGCTGGATCATATGGAAGGTCCATGTCTAGCCTTCTGAGAGTTTTCCAGACTGCTCTCCACAGAGGCTGTACCAATTTACATTCCCACCAGCAATGTAAAAGGGTTCCTCTGTCCCCACATCCTCTCCAGCATTTGTTGCTGCTGTCCTTTTTGATGTATGCCATTCTTACAGGAGTGAGGTGGTATCTTAGTGTTGTCTTAATTTGCATTTCTCTGACAATTAGTGACCTAGAGCAGTTTTTCATATGTTTGTTAGCCTTTTGGATCTCCTCTGAGGTGAATGTTTTGTTCATTTCCTCTGCCCATTTTTGGATGGGGTCATTTGCTTTTTTGCGGCTAAGTTTGCTGAGCTCTTTATATATTTTGGTTATTAGTTTCTTGTCAGATGTCTGGCATGTGAAGATATTCTCACATTCTGTGAGGGGTCTCTCTGTTTGTTTAGTACTTTCTTTGGATGTGCAGAAGCTTTTCAATTTGATGTAGTCCCATTGGTTTTTTTTCTGCGTTAGTCTTCCTTGCAATTGGGTTTGATTCATCAAAGATGTCTTTGAGGTGTATGTGGGAAAGTGTTTTACCAATGTTTTCCTCTAAGTATTGGATTGTTTCTGGTCTGACATCTAGGTCTTTGATCCATTTGGAGTTGATTTTTGTTTCTGGTGAGATAAAGGGGTTCAATTCCATTCTTCTCCATATTTCAACCCAGTTTTCCCAGCACCATTTATTGAAGAGAGCCTTTCTATCAGTATCCTTATTTTAATTATCAGAGCACAGAACTTGCCTCCAATTTCTAGTGTAAGCTTCAATACGTATGCGTTTCTTTTCATTCTCAGGAATTCTTAATTTGCCAGGATCCTGAAGTGTCAGGGAATTTTTGAAGCAGCCCTCTGTTTCTCAGCAGACGTTTTCTATATTTCTGCTGTAATCAGGTCTTCCTGTGGTTTTTGTTTTCATTTTTTATTTTTTTCAAATCCTCCTAGATCATCCCCATATATTTGCATATTTATTTATATATTTAGTGTGATATCACATGAGGGGTCATTTCTTCTGCCTGATAGATTTTCTCTTATAATTGAAGGGAATTTTGGACACACAATACATTTCCTTTTGCAGATACTACACACTACTACAACTACTACTGCACTGTTTTTGACAGTGACATCCAATGCACAATGGTTTAGTATTGCATGGCTCTAAAGAATGTTCCCTATGTAACCTACAATGTTTTTAACGTCACAAATATTTATTCTGTTATTTCTTGCGGGGTGAATGGTTTACAGTCAACAGTTACATGTAATAGTTGCTACGGGGGTAATTTTTCCCACTTTCGCTGTATTTCTTTACATCATTTGTAACTTTCTTATTGAGGAGAAGGAAACAGTCATAAATTGAGAGAGCAGGGCCCAAGCAGGAAGAGAGACGGAGAGACAGCTGCAGCTCTGATTTGCCACTAGCCCAGCTTTTCCCTAGCTGGGTAAGTGGTGACCAGGGTTCAAAACGGGGTCCTGGGCTTCCACAGAGTTCTCTGGAATTCTTGCTTAGCCAGAATCTGGGCTAGCTGGCTTGCCCTGACGGCTAGGTTCTCTGTACATAAGTTGCAGGTGAGGCTGGCTACCTTGACACCCATGCTCTGAGACAACTACAGGTGAGCTCTGAGCACACACAGACACACACAGACAGACAGACACACACAAGCACACACACACACACACACACACACACCCACACACACACACATTACTGTCAGGTCTGGTAGTACAGCATATGCTGAAGGCTGGGGAGGTCTGGGGTGTGTGGGCATGAGAGCTGCTGCCTTACAATCTCTACAACCCAAGTTTTAACCTGTCATGAATGAACACAGTGTAGGAGGTTTTTGAATTCTGGTCTCTTTCCAACTCCTCTATTTCTCTTCTCGCCTTCTCTGTCCCTAACTCTCACATGCTCTCACACACTCTGTCTTCACTCATTAATATTTTACTTATATACTTATTTTACTGACAGGCCCAGATATACAAAGAGAGTTATCAGAGCACTGCTGAGCTGTGGCTTGTTGTGTTGGCGATTTCACCTAGGCTACTGGAGCCTCAGTTTGTAAGTCTTTCTGACACAAGCCATATTCTGTCTCCTCATACCCGTGGCAGTATCTCTCAGACTTTATAAAAAATATATGTATCCATATACATATATAAATATACATATATAAATATACATATATACATATCTGTCATTTTTGGAATTGTCAACCTATGTAATTGATCTTAATCCGAATTAACACATTTATAACAGCTTCCTTTTTCATTAATAATTAGCCACATAGCTGGAGCAAGATTCAATATAATTATAAATAATAGAACCTTCCAGTAGCATTTCTAATAGCATTTCTATCAGCATCCTTATTGTAATTATCATAGTACAGAACTTGCCTCCTTTCTCTAGTGTAAGCTTCAATACATATGAGTTTCTTTTCATTCTCCTGAAATATTAATTTCCCTTGACTCTGAAGTGTCTCAGAATTTTTGAAGCAGCCCTCTGTTTCTCAGCAGATGGTTTCTATGTTTCTGCTGTAATCAGGTCTTCTTGTGCTTTTTGTTTTTATTTTTTATTTTTTTTCAAATCCTCCTAGATCATCCCCATTTATTTGCATATTTATTTATTTATTTAGTTCTATATTCCATGAGGGGTCATTTCTTCCGCATGATAGAATTTTCTCTTATAATTGAAGGGAAGCTTACACTCACAATACATTTCCTGTCATAAATACTACACACATATGTTGAAGGCTGGGGTTGTCTGGGGTCTGTGGACATGAGACTGCTGCCTTACAATCTCTACAACCCAGGTTTGAACCTGTCATGAATGAACACCGTCTAGGGGGGTTTTGACTTCTGGTCTATTTCCAACTATTCTATTTCTCTTCTTGCCTTCTCTGTCTCTGACTCTCACAGGCTCTCACTCACTCTATCTGCACTCAATATTTTACTTATATATTATTTTAATGACAGACCCAGATATACACAGAGAGTCACCCGGGCGCTGCTGAGCTCTGGCTTGTTTTGTTGGCGATTTCAGCTAGGTTTCTGGAGCCTCAGCTTTGTATGTCTCTCTGGCACAAGCCATACTCAGTCTCCTCATAGCCATGCCAGTATACCTCATAGTTTATAATAAAGAAACACATACATATATGTAAATATATAATATATATATCAGTCATTTTTAGAATTGTTGACCTTTTATTTGATCTTAATGCAGAATTACCACATTTATAACAGCCTCCTTATTCATAAATAATTGGTCACATAGTTGGAGCAGGATTCAGTATAATTATAAATTATAAACCTTCCAGAAGCATTTCCAATAGCCTTTCTATCAGTATCCTTATTGTAATTATCATAGCACAGATCTTGCCTCCATTTTCTAGTGTAAGCTTCAATAGGTATGCATTTCTTTTCATTCTTGGGAATTCTTAATTTGCCTGGACCCTGAAGTGTCAGGGAATTTTTGAAGCAGCCCTCTGTTTCTCAGCACACGTTTTCTATATTTCTGCTGTAATCAGGTCTTCCTGTGGTTTCTGTTTTTATTTTTTCAAATCCTCCTAGATCATCCCCATATATTTGCATATTTATTTATATATTTAGTGTGATATCACATGAGGGGTCATTTCTTCTGCCTGATAGATTTTCTCTTATAATTGAAGGGAATTTTGGACACACAATACATTTCCTTTTGCAGATACTACACACTACTACAACTACTACTGCACTGTTTTTGACAATGACATTCAATGCACAATGGATTAGTATTGCATGGCTCTAAAGAGTGTTCCCTATTTAACCTACAGTGTTTTTAACCTCACAAATATTTATTATGTTCTTTCTTGGGGGGATGAATGGTTTACAGTCAACAGTTATATGTAATAGTGGCTACGGGGGTGATTTTCCCACTTTCCCTGTATTTCTGTACATCATTTGTAACTTTCTTATTGAGGAGAAGGAAACAGTAATGAGGAAACAGTCTGAGAGTTCTCCATACTGTTCTCTGCAGAGGTTGGACCAATTGACATTCCCACCAGCAGTGTAGGCGGGTTCCTTTGACCCCACACCCTCTCCAGCATTTGCTGCTGTTACCTTTTCTGATGTGTGACATTCTCACAGGAGTGAAGTGATATCTCATTGTTGTCTTGATTTGCATTTCTCTGACAATCAGAGACTTGGAGCATTTTTTCATGTGTTTCTCGGCCTTTTGGATCTCTTCTGTGGTGAATATTCTGTCCAAGTCCTCCCCCCATTTTTGGATGGGGTTATTTGTTGTCTTGTTGTTGAGTCTGGCAAGCTCTTTATATATGTTGGTTATTAAACTCTTATCTGATGTATGGCATGTAAAGATCTTCTCCCATTATGTGAGGGGTCTCTTGATTTGGGTAGTGGTTTCTTTTGTTGTGAAGAAGCTTTTTAATTTGATGTAGTCCCATAGGTTTATACTTGCCTTAGTCTTCCTTGTAATTGTATTCGTTTCATTGAAAATGTCTTTAAAATTTATGCGGAAAAAAGTTCTTCCAATATTTTCCTCTAAGTATCTGATAGTTTCTGGTCTAACATCCAAGTCCTTGATCCACTTGGAATTTACTTTTGTATTTGGTGAAATATAGTGATTCAGTTTCATTCTTCTGCATGTTTCAACCCATTGTTTCCAACACCATTTGTTGAAGAGACTCTGCTTCCCCCATATAATAGTCTGGGCCCCTTTGTCAAAGATTACATGTCCTTACATGTGGGGCCTCATTTCTGGGCTCTCAGTTCTATTCCACTGTCTCAATTCTAGCCCTGACTAGTACCTGATCTGAGGGGAAATGCTTCCAGTTTTTCACCATTGAGTATGATGTTGGCTGTAGGTTTGCTATATATAGACTCCACTATCTTCAGGAATTTTCCATCTATTCCTATTTTTGTAGTGTTTTGATCATAAAGGGATGTTGTATTTTGTCAAAGGCTTTCTCTGCATCTATTGATATGACCATGCGGTTTTTGGTCTTGCTTTTGTTGATGTGGTGGATCACATTGATTGATTTACGTATATTAAACCAACCTTGCATGCCTGGGATAAACCCCACTTGGTCATGATGAACATTTTTTTTTGATATACTGCTGTATCCGGTTGGCTAGAATTTTGTTCAATATTTTTGCATCTATGTTCTTCAGAGATATTGGTCTGTAGTTTTCTTTTTTGGTTGTGTCCCTGTCTGCTTTTGGTATCAGGGTGATGTTGGCTTCATAGAAGCTGGCAGGGAGTATTCCAGTGTCTTCAATCTTCTGGAAGACTTTTAAAAGTAGAGGTATTAGTTCTTCTTTGAAAGTTTTGTAGAATTCATTTGTAAAACCATCTGGTCCAGGACTTTTATTTTTGGGAAGATTTTTGATAACTGTTTCAATTTCATTAGCTGTGATGGGCCTGTTCATTTTATCCACTTCCTTTTTACTTAGTTTTGGAAGTTGGTAGGTATCTAGGAAATCATTCATTTGTTGGTGAAAACACCAACAAAACAAGCCAGAGCTCAGCAGTGCTCTGGCAACTCTTTTAGTATATCTGGGTCTATCAATAAAATAAGGATATAAGTAAAATATTACTGAGTGCAGACAGAGTGAGTGAGAGCCTGTGAGAGTCAGAGACAGAGAACGCTAGAAGAGAAATAGAAGAGTTGGAAATAGACCAGAAGTAAAAAAACCCCTAGACTGTGTTCATTCATGACAGGTTCAAACCTGGGTTGTGAAGATTGTAAGGCAGCAGTTCTCATGCCCACAGACCCCAGACAGCCCCAGCATTCACGATATGCTGTACTACCAGACCTGACACTAATGTGTGTGTGTGCCTGTGTGTGTGTGTGTGTGTGTGTGTGTCTGTCTGTCTGTGTGTGCTCAGAGATCACCTGTAGTAGTCTCAGAGCATGGGTGTCAAGGTAGCCAGCCTCACCTGAAACTTATATACAGAGAACCTAGCTGGTCAGGGCAAGCCAGCTATCCCAGATTCTGGCTAAGCAAGAATGCCAGAGAACTATGTGGAAGCCCAAGACCCAATTTTGAGCCCCTGGTCACCATTTACCCAGCTAGGGAAAAGCTGGGCTAGTGGCAAATCAGAGCTGCAGCTGTCTCTCTGTCTCTCTTCCTGCTTGGGCCCTGCTCTCTCAATTTATGACTGTTTCCTTCTCCTCAATAAGAAAGTTACAAATGATGTACAGAAATACAGGGAAAGTGGGAAAAATCACCCCGTAGCCACTATTACATGTAACTGTTGACTGTAAACCATTCATCCCCCAAGAAAGAACAGAATAAATATTTGTGAGGTTAAAAACACTGTAGGTTAAATAGGGAACATTTATTAGAGCAATGCAATACTAATCCATTGTGCATTGGATGTCACTGTCAAAAACAGTGCAGTAGTAGTTGTAGTAGTGTGTAGTATCTGCAAAAGGAAATGTATTGTGTGTCCAAAGTTCCCTTCAATTATAAGAGAAAATCTATCAGGCAGAAGAAATGACCCCTCATGTGATATCAGACTAAATATATAAATAAATATTCAAATATATGGGGATGATCTAGGAGGATTTGAAAAAAATAAAAAATAAAAACAAAAACCACAGGAAGACCTGATTACAGCAGAAATATAGAAAACGTCTGCTGAGAAACAGAGGGCTGCTTCAAAAATTCCCTGACAATTCAGGGTCCAGGCAAATTAAGAATTCCCGTGAATGAAAAGAAACACATACATATTGAAACTTACACTAGAAATTGGAGGCAAGTTCTGTGCTATGATAATTACAATAAGGATTCTGATAGAAAGGCTATTGGAAATGCTCCTGGAAGGTTTATAATTTATAATTCTATTGAAACCTGATCCAACTATCTGACCAACTATTTATAAATAATTAGACTGTTATAAATGTGGTAATTCTGCATTAAGATCAAATAAAAAGGTCAACAATTCAAAAATGACTGATATATATATATATATGTATTTATGTACATATATGTATGTGTTTCTTTATTATAAACTATGAGGTATACTGGCATGGCTATGAGGAGACAGAGTATGGCTTGTGCCAGAGAGACTTACAAAGCTGAGACTCCAGAAACCTAGGTGAAATCGCCAACACAACAAGCCAGAGCTCATCAGTGCCCTGGTGACTCTCTTTGTATATCTGGGCCTGTCAGTAAAATAATATATAAGTAAAATATTAATGAGTGCAGACAAGAGTGAGAGCCTGTAAGAGTCAGAGACAGAGAAGGCAAGAAGAGAAATAGAAGAGTTGGAAAGAGACCAGAAGTCCAATACCTCCCACACTGTGTTCATACATGACAGGTTCAAACCTGGGTTGTAAAGATTGTAAGGAAGCAGTCTCATGTCCATAGACCCCAGACAACCCCAGCCTTCACCATATGTGTGTAGTATTTACCACAGGAAATGTATTGTGAGTGTAAACTTCCCTTCAATTATAAGAGAAAAATCTATCAAACAAAATAAATGACCCCTCATGTAATATAGGACTAAATAAATAAATAAATATGCAAATAAATTTGGATGATCTAGGAGGATTTGAAAAAAATGAAAAATAAATACAAAAAGCACAAGAAGACCTGATTAGAGCAGAAACATAGAAACCATCTGCTGAGAAACAGAGGGCTGCTTCAAAAATTCCGAGACACTTCAGAGTCCAGGGAAATAAAGACTTCAGGAGATTGAAAAGAAACTCATATGTACAAAAGCTTACACTAGAGAAAGGAGGCAAGTTCTGTACTATAATAAGTATAATAAGGATGCTGATAGAAATTCTATTAGAAATGCTACTGAAGGTTCTATTATTTATAATTGTATTGAATCCTGCTTCAACTATGTGGCCAATTATTAATGAAAAAGGAAGATGTTATAAATGTGTTAATTCTGATTAAGATCAATTACATAGGTTGACAATTCCAAAAATGACGGATATATATATATATATGTATATTTATATATGTATATATATGTATATGGATTTATATCTTTATTATAAAGTTTGAGACATACTGCCATGGATATGAGGAGACAGAATATGGCTTTTGTCAGAGAGACTTACAAAGCTGAGGCTCCAGTAGCCTAGGTGAAATCACCAACAAAACAAGCCAGAGCTCAGCGGTGCCCTGGAAACTCTCTTTGTATATCTGGGCCTGTCAATAAAATAAGGATATAAGTAAAATACTACTGAGTGCAGACAGAGTGAGAGAGAGCCTGTGAGTGTCAGAGACAGAGATGGCGAGAAGAGAAACAGATGAGTTGGAAAGAGCCAAGAAGACAAACCCCCCCTAGACTGTGTTCATTCATGACAGGTTCAAACCTGGGTTGTAGAGATTGTAAGGCAGCACCTCTAATGTCCACAGACCCCAGACAACCCCAGCCTTCACCATATGTGTGTAATATTTTCCCCAGGAAATGTATTGTGCGTCAAATCTTCCCTTCAATTATAAGAGAAAATTTATCAAGCAGAAGAAATGACCCCTCATGTGATACCTGACCAAATAAATAAATATGCAAATAAATGGGGATGATCTAGGAGGACTTCAAAAAATTAAAAAAATGAAAACAAAAACCACAAGAAGACCTGATTACAGCAGAAACATAGAAACCATCTGTTGAGAAACAGAGGGCTGCTTCAAAAATTCCCTAACACTTCAGGATCCAGGGAAATTAAGATTTCCAGAAAAAGAAAACAAACAGATATGTATTGAGGCTTACACTAGAAAAAGAAGGGAAGTTCTGGGCTATGATAATTACAATAAGGATGCTGATAGAAACACTATTAGAAATGCTACTGGAAGGTTCTATTATAATATTTATATTGAATGCTGCTCCAACTATATGGCCAAATATTTCTGAAAAACTAGGCTGTTATAAATGTGGTATTTCTGAATTAAGGTCAAATACATATGTCAACAATTCTAAAAATGAAAGATATATAAATATATATGTATATATATTTATAAATGTATACATATATCTTTAATATAAACTCTGAGTGATACTTGCATGGAAATGAGGAGACAGAATATGGCTTGTGTCAGAAAGACTTACAAACTGAGGCTCCAGTAGCCTCAGTGAAATCGCCAACACAAAAAGCCAGAGGTCAGCAGTGCTCTGGTAACTCTTTGTATATCTGGGCCTGTCAGAAAAATAAGTATATAAGTAAAATATTAATGAGAGAAGACAGAGTGTGTGAGAGCATGTGAGAGTTAGAGACAGAGAAGGCAAGAAGAGGAATAGATGAGTTGGAAAGAGACCAGAATTCAAAAACCTCCTACATTGTGTTCATTGATGACAGGTTCAAACCTGGATTGTAGAGATTGTAAAGCAGCAGCTCTCATGTCCATAGACCCCAGATGCCCCAGCCTTCACCATATGCTGAACTACCAGAACTGACAGTAATGTGTGTGTGTGTGTGTGTGTGTGTGTGTGTGTGTGTGTCTGTCTGTCTGTCTGTCTGTGTGTGTCTGTGTTTTCTCAGAACTCACCTATAGTAGTCGTGGAAAATTTGGACACTGGTGTGGCCATCAGTACCACAGATCCTTTACATTTGGCCCAATAGAGGGAAAGAACAATGTGTGTGCCAGGGGGATAGAGTTTCACTTCTCTTGACCTGGGCTCTCATGGAATAAGGACAAGGATGCAGTGCAGAAAATTGAGGAGGGCTGCATTTAGGCTGAGTGTCAGCCTCAGGGCCCTGGAGAATGGGATTCAAGCACAGAGGGCCAGGACAGCTGCAGCTGGAGATGGACATATTCCTGTTACCTGCGGCAGGATCGCTGTCTCCTCAGTTCCCCAATGTACTAGGACATATGCAGGAGACGGAATAATCCAAAGGGCAAAGAAAGGAAAATTTCAACACCAGGAAGTCCGAGATCCCGATGCATGCTCTGACTTCCAATAAGGGCCCAGTGAAGAATGCACATAGAGACAGTCAGAGAGACAGAATGACAGTGACAGAAAAGGACTGAAATTCTGGCCCTGTGTTGATCAGAGCCAGAGCACTGAAGACAAACCCTCCATGCCCATGCATACTTCTTACAAGTGGCATTGTTATTTTATGTTTTTGAGGAAAGGTTACACTTAGAACATCTAGGTCTTAGCCCACTCTGAGAAGCAACACCTTGCCTGCAGCCCAGTCTGCAAAACTTCCCTCGCCTCTCCAATTTGGAAGTAGTCTTAGTGATGCTCCAGCCAAGATGCAGGCTGGCGTATTACATATCCCTGGTCCAGCCTCAGCCTTTCCTGTGTGGAGGGAACTGCACTATGTTTATTTCTTCTTTGATTTACAGTTTTGGGACAGGACTCGGTGGCAAAAAAGAGCAAGAGGGAAATATATCATTTGGCAGCGGTAGTTTGTGCGGAGAGAGATTTGTAGACTGATAAGAGGTATAGGAATGCTGTTTTGATTATGATGGCTTTATAATATTGTTTAAGGTCTGGGAGTGTGATGCCTCCATTTCTGTTTCTTTTCCTTAATATGGTTTTGGTAATTCTAGGTGTTTTCAGGTTCCAGATAAATGATTGTAGTGTCTGTTCTATTCTCTTAAAGATGCTTGGTGGAACTTTGATGGGTATTGCATTAAATTTGTATATGGCTCTGGGGAGAATATTCATTTTGATGATATTTATTCTTCCAATCCATGAGCATGGGATATCTTTCCATTTCTTGGTATCAGTTTCTATTTTCTTGAGTAGCGACTCATAGTTTTCAGTACACAAGTCTTTCACTTCTTTGGTCAACTTTATTCCTAGGTATTTGATTGATTTTGCTGAAACAGTAAATGGGAGTGATTTCTGGATGTCTTCTTCTTCAGATTTAGTGTTTGCATAAAGAAATGCCGCTGATTTTTGTACATTGATTTTGTAACATGATACCTTGCTATATTGCCTAATAACTTCCAGTAATTTTTGCCAGGAGCCATTTCTCTGCTTCATAGATGATAAGCTTTGAGACAACAGAACCCCTCAAGACAAATGTTAATTCCCCCCTGTTCAGGCCATTTCCCCTTAGGTAAACCATTTATCAGTAATCAAGTGAGTCAACACAAGTGAGTCAACACACAGTTTGGTTCCTGCCATTTGTTGCAAGGAACATTCTGCTTTGAAGTCTGCTCCCCCTTTCCCTCCTCCAGCATCCCCTCTCCTTCCCCAAAGGCTTATAATGCCTGTATTCAAAATAAAATTTTACAGCTTGATCAGAAACTTAACTTGCTGTCATTCTTCGTGTCTCATGTTCCTTAATTTCAGGTCTCATTGGGTTCCTAGCCCCTGTTCACCGCCCTGCTGGTCGGGGCATTCTGGTACCCAGAACTTGGGGTGAATAAGCCTTCTGGACCTAGAAACTCCGCTGATCAAGAGGGTAGGCCTACCCGAATTCACTGAGTCACTGCGGCCCGAGGGGGTAACGCAAAGACTCGCATAGATCGCCACGGAGATGCCCGACCATGAGTCGCATCTGGAGAAGAGTGTCACAGAGGCTGAGGTAAGCAATACCATGGGACATGAATTCAGCAAACTATTTATTCATTAAAGGACTCAAGGAGTCACTCCGGACACGAAGAAATAGTGTTAAAATGAAAGAATTAAAGAAGTTTTTAGATTATATTGGAAATATTTGCCCCTGGTTTCCCCAGGAAGGCACTATAGATGAGAAGCGTTGGAGGAGAATTGGTGACTGTCTTAAGGATCACTATCAGTCTTTTGGTCCTGAACGTGTACCTGTTTCTGCCTTTTGATACTGGAATTTAATTAATGATATCTTAAAAATCTATAATAACCACCCTGATATTAAAAACCTTATTACAGAGGGTGAAAAGGTCCTCCGGCAACTTTCTAGTCTGCTGTCCAGGACAAAGTCCCCATCCCCATGCCCTTCTGTGATTATTGATCTTGATCCCCCAGTACCCAGTCAAAATAAAAGCCTCCCAGCACCCATTGAAAGTAAAATCCCTGTTACCCACCCTACAGGTTCCACCTCACTCACTAAAGTTCCCTCCATTGACCCTCCTATTGCTAATTCAAATGAGAATGAAACCCAGCATTCTTTCCCCCGCCTCTATCCAGTTTTACAAAAACCCACCTCTTCTGAAACACTTCCCATGGAGAATGAGGCTTTGCTAGAAAAAGAGGCTGCCAGATACTACAATCCTGATTGGTGTCCTCCTCCCTTTAATTCCCCTCCCTATATCCATGCCCCTGCACTCCAGCCTGACCCTCTCCTTGACAATCCTTCTGTCAGGTGGGCACGCTCAGGAGCCCTTACAGGAATTTCCACCCTCTGCAAGGTCCTTGCTGACTGGAGAGAGCAGCTTCAATTAATGAAAGAAATAGCTGCAGTTACAGAAGAGCTTACATTTTTAGCCTCACCAAAAAACCTAAACCCAATCCCTAAAATTAAGACTAAACCATCCAAATCAAACCCGGTTTTGGCTTTCCCTGTTACTTGGAGCCAGACTCAAACTGGCTAACCCTAACCCTTATGCTCTTCCTTGTCCAGACTGCCTCCCTACACCACCGCCCCTCCTTTTTGTGCTGCGGTCCTTGACTTGGCCAATAATACTGATTAGACCACTTTCTTTAAAACTGTAAAATGTACCTTAGCCCAGAAAAAAATTTTCAAATATTTTTCTCTGCGTGGCGATGCAGCGGTAAACTAAGCCTGCCTGTACCACCCTCACAGCCAATCACGGCACAGAGCCCCTGCTCCACAGATTGGCAAAGAGTGCAGTCAATCATTCCCTAGCCACTAACGCCCCTCCTGCATAGATAGGCTGTGAGTTAGGAATCCAAAAACCAAAGCGGTTTTTCAAAGGGAAAATTTTTCTCTTCACCAAAAATGTATGTTTTAGGTCTGTGCTAACCTTGTTTTCATTAATGTGTGTTAACCCCTAAGTAACTAAAGGTTGTTTTAAGTTTTAAATAAGATTTAGTTAAGCTAAATGTGGTTTTAAATATCCAGACTCATAGAGTTGGCACACCTTTACCAGAGTAAAATATAGGAGAGTTTTGTCCTTCTGATAGCTAATATCAGCATCAATTCATTAGTTTAAAAGATTTTCTGAGATATCTAGGCATGGTAAAATGCCTCTGTAGTCTCTCTCACTCTTGTGAAAATTGTAGATATTACCAGCACCCCAATATCAACTGCCACTGTTTGTTAATTTAATTCCATGCTTGAACTGACTTTCTAATAACCCAGTCAGTGTAGAGCAGTGGCCTTGCCAGGAAAAAAAGGGTTAAACGTGCTATTCCTGGTCTGATAAAAAAATTTTTACTCAACAGATGTGATTCAACAAAATTATTTAGTGTAAAATGGTCATCTAAAAAAATGTTAACAGTAAAAATTTATTTTAACATTTCAGCTATAAGGTTTATCTTAGCTTTTTAAGTTACCTATCCAAATCAAAGTGAAAGATCAATTAAGTTGTGTACCCACCCTTGTTCATAGCTGCCCTAAGGGTGTGATAGATTTGTGATAAACACAGGTCCTAGCAAACAAAGTATAACATTTTACTTAAAATTGTTATTAAGACTGGCTTGGGTTAGTAAAAGATAACACATAGTTATGTTAATCATTTACATGCCAGAGGCTCTTGTGCTGGTTTTCCTCTTTATATCTTTCTGCTTTTAAAAATTATCTGGTTTGTTTTAAGACACTGCCAGAGGTTTATTCTTGATAAATTAAGGTAATACATTGTGTTTTTGGTCTGTTAGAAGATTTGTTTTGGCAAATCCTGATTTAACAAAATTAAAATTTTGAACATTTAAACTATGAGGTTATATTTTAGCCTTTTAAGTTGCCATATTAGAGTTCTAAAGAGTAAAATCTATTTAGATCTATGCTTACTCATGATAGCCTTGTGATGAGTAAAGATCTTAATAAACTAAAGGTATAATAGTGTGCTTAAACTGTCTAATCAGTTTAAAATAACGCCAAAAAACAGGTAAACATTTCATCATGTCAACACATTAGGTATAGACTTTCTATAACATATTGGTATATTCTAATAAAGAGCCTTCTAAAATCATAGAAAAAAAACAAGTCAATTCTAACCATTAGATCATCAATTAACTTGGTACAAGTTCTCTCCCTAAGTAAATAATTATAGGTACATCTGCACATGAAGAACTGACTGCTCATATTTTAAGATTTAAAACTAAACATTTTTAATTTTTTATTTATGGGTGTGTGATGACTCCTAAAGTCACTCATATCCTAACATTTTTCTCATTTTTTTACAAGCCTCTTAAAATTTTTATGCTTGACCTTCCATAGTGAGAGCACTTTACTGGCTCCTGCATTATTTAATTAAGATCTTGCTATTCAGACTTTTAAGATTCATCTCCATTGATAAAAGCCAATGCTCTCTGACAGATTGATGTAATTCACCTGCCCATGTTTAGTAAACAAAAACTTTTTTTTCTCTCAGTTGATATTTTTTCTAAATTTATGTGGGCTACAGCTCAAACAAGAAAAACTAAAACCCTTAAGCTTAATTAATTAAAAAAGGGGGGAATGCACCCCCCAGTATTCAGTTGGCTAAAGTGTCAATGAAGTAACATACTAAACCTTTTTAATATTTACAAAAATTCCAATTGTCCATTTATTATATCTCATTGACAAAGCCACCCACTTTTACAGTTAGAGACATATTTCTCTTTCCTCTTTTTTCAACACTGGATGTTCATGTTTGTTTTCCTTTTACTACGGTGGATGACATTGCTCTTGCAAAATCCACAGAGTTCCTGTTGGTAAGTCCTTACCACAAAGTATGCCACACAGTATATAGTCCAGCTAACCTCACCAGATTATCCAAGTCTTCTCTTTATGCTGACCTACCACTGCTGACTTCATCTTTGCATGTTTATTGACTGCTCACTTTTCTCAAAATATTCCTCGATGTTCAAGGAACCTCACCTTGACTTCTAATGTGTATGTACCTCCTCTGTGTTTTGGTACAAAACCATCCTATATTTTCATGTCAATTCTTCTCTACCTGGTCCTTGCCTCCTAGTTTTGCTTGTTCCACAGCTGACCCTCTATGAAGAAGAAAAATTTCATCAGTTGGCGCTGACCAGAAGACCAGACGTGCTGTGTTTCTTCCCCTGGACATCACATCCACTGACTGCTTCCCTTAGACTTGCTGGTGGCATGCTAGGACACTCTATATATTCATCCCATGAATTTTTTGACAGATCACAACAGGTTATAGACTCCACCACAAATAGTCTTGAGTCACTACAGAGCCCCTTATGAGACCCTTATTAGTATTTTGTTAATGATTACCTTAAGACCCTTTATTTTTAATAAGATTACTGATTTTATATAACGGCAGATTGACTCCTTGGCATCAAAACCTTTGCAAATACATTATCACAGACTTGATTTGGCTGACAGAGGCCTGGCTGAACCTGAGGATGACAGACCCCCTTTTCGGATGGCATAAAACTCAGAATTATGCATTGATACATCCAACCTTGGCAGGGCAAGGACACCAGTAAGGGGTGCAAGGCAAAGCACTGCAGTGAGAGGACCCTATCGTCCGCCTCTAAGTCCCCCGTGAAGCAAACCTGATTTGCATGGAGGTTGGTGTCAGCAACAAAAATTGTTTCCCTAGAAACTGTGGCTCTGCCTCCCCTCCCCAAAAAGACAACAAAAACCCTTATAAGATGCGGAAATGTTGGTTTTCCACCCACTCCGCAGGAGGAATCAGGTCAATACATCCCTCCTCTGGTTACTCCCACCAAACCTGCTGTTAGGGTCTCTGCTCCTCACCCCCATTGCCTGCCTACATTTAAAATTATAACAAAGGGAGGATATGCCAGGAGCCATTTCTCTGTTTGATAGATGATAAGCTTTGAAACAATGGAACCCCTCAAGACAAGTGTTAATTGACCCCTGGGCAGGCCATTTCCCCTTAGGTAAACCATTTATCAGTAATCAAGTGAGTCAACACAAGTGAGTCAACACACAGTTTGGTTCCTGCCATTTGTTGCAAGGAACATTCCTCTTTGAAGTTTGCTACCCCTCCCCGCTCCTCCAGCATGCCCTCTCCTTCCCCAAAGAATTATAATGCCTGTATTCACAATAAAATCTTACAGCTTGATCAGAAACTTGACTTGCTTTCATTCTTCATGTCTCATGTTCCTTTATTTCAGGTCTCATTGGGTTCCTAACCCATGTTCACCGCCCTGCTGGTCGGGGCACATCGTGATCTCGGACTTCCTGGTGTTGAAATTTTCCTTTCTTTGCCCTTTGAATTATTTAGTATCCTGCATATGGCGTAGTACATTGGGGAACTGACGAGACAGCGATCCTGCTGCATATAACAGGCATATGTCCACCTCCAGCTGTAGCTGTCCAGGCCCTCTGTACTTGACTCCCATTCTCCAGGGCCCTGAGGCTGACACTCAGCCTAAATGCAGCCCTCCTCAATTTCCTGCACCGCATACTTGTCCTTATTCCATGAGATCCCAGGTCAAGAGAAGTGAAACTATCCCACTGGCACACACATTGTGCTTTCCCTCTATTGGGCCGAATTTAAAGGATCTGTGGTACTGATGGCCACATCAGAGTCCAGATTTTCGAAGCAAAACGGAAACTTCCAGGGTTCTGAAAGAGGGTGTTTGATGGCTGTGAAAAACCTTTTCCAAGTGCCTCATGGGGTTTCAAATTCTTTTGAAACCTGAAGTTCTTTCTTGTATCTATGGAATATTCTCACTTCTGGCCAAAGGCCCGCCCAAAAGGAGCACGGCTATCCTGGGGTCAGGACATCTGCCAGCCTGCTAGCTCCTGGAGTGATTCCTGAGAATTATGTCCTCAGGTCCCAAGTTGTAACAAGTGTTTCCAATTGCCTTTATTAGAGCATCCAGGCCCTCAGGTGAGGGGCGGGGATGTGATCTCCACTGGAAACTCCTAATTCAGCCAATGGAGGCATCCATCTTCCTTTTGTCTCTCCATAGCAAGGGCCCGGGGAGTTTGTGCTTCCTGCAAGCAGAGCGACTTTGTATGGGACACTCATGGATGCCTACTTCTGGGAATCTCTCTGAGTGTGATGTGTGGACACCAGGACACCGTGATCAGGGATTGTGAGGCCACAGGAGCAATTGCCTTAACCAGAACCAAAGGGAAGGTGTAAGGGGCCGGGTTCATCCACTATTGTTTGGTCAAACACAGTCCCCATCTATGTTGGAACACTTTCTGGGTTCTTACTGGGCTTGTAATCTGCTGCCCTGAGAAGTGGACTGGGAGGCTGGAGGCTGAGTATGCAGCCAAACGTGACTGGGCAGGGTCCTGCCCCTGAATTCTGAGGGGGTGCCCCAGCATCCCCTGTTGGCAGTGTTTGGATGATAGTGAGGCATGAGATTGAATCTGGAACTCAGGAGAGCGAGCCATGAGAGTCTCTTTGCATATGCATTCTTGTTGAGCCAGAATCTGGGCTAGCTGGCTTTCCCTAACCAGCTAGGTTCTCTGTAGACAAGTTGCAGGTGAGGCTGGCTACCTTGCCACCCATGCTCTGAGACTACTATAGGTGAGTTATGAGCACACACAGACACACACTGACAGACACACACACACACACACACACACACACAAACACACATTACTGTCAGGTCTGGTAGTACAGCATATGGTGAAGGCTCAGGCTGCCTGGGGTCTGTGGGAATGAGAGTTGCTGCCTTACAATCTCTAAAGCCAGGTTTGAACCTGTCATCAATGAACACAGTGTAGGAGGTTTTTGAATTCTGGTCTCTTTCCAACTCATCTATTTCTCTTCTCGCCTTCTCTGTCTCTAACTCTCACATGCTCTCACACACTCTGTCTTCAATCATTCATATTTTACTTATATACTTATTTTACTGACAGGCAAATATATACAAAGAGAGTTACCAGAGCACTGCTGAGCTCTGGCTTGTTGTTTTGGCGATTTCACCTAGGCTACTGGAGCCTCAGTTTGTAAGTCTTTCTGACACAAGCCATATTCTGTCTCCTCATTTCCATGCCAGTATCACTCACAGTTTATAATAAAGTGATTTTTTTTAAAACACCTGGTACATTCTGAATTACAACTCCATATTGACACCAATGTAGCTCTCTTTGGCCCTTGGTCACTTTGCTTCTTTTCAGACGTAAAAACACTGAAGAGGAATAGGTTTTTGCCCTGAGGCTTGCACTGGGAACTACCAGATGCACTGTGTCTGTTGCCAGACTAGGAAACTTGTGGGGCCTTTCTTGTGGAGTCTCCTGGATGAGTTCCTTCTCAAGCCTTTTTCGCACTGTCCTGTTGGAGCTGCATATAGCTAATGATTTTGAGATTTTACTCCTTTGGACAATTCTTTTCTTGATGCACAGTTTCTCTCCAGGTTTTAGCAATCAATTGTCTGAATGTCATATCGAATCCATTGTAGAAAATGACTACATCAGTCTCTCTCTCTCTCTCTCTCTCTCTCTCTCTCTCTCTCTATATATATATATATATATATATATATATATGTAACATGTAGAGATCTGAAAATATTTTTTATCTAGATACCTGCACAGCTCTGGATTAGGGTAGTAATGAGGATAAACCTGGCCCTCTGAGCCACAGTCATGAGAGACGTCTCACAGAGCCATTCATATACCTCTTATCACTCTACAAAACTTTCTCAGCACAAACTACCGCTGGCAAATCATCTATATCCCTTGTACTCTTTTTGTCCACAGAGTCCATTCCCAAAACTGTAAATCAAAGAAGAAATAGACATAGTGCAGTTCCCTGCACACAGGACAGTCTGAGGTTGGACCAGGGAGATGCAATATGCCAGCCTGCATCTTGGCTGGAGCATCACTAAGACTACTTCCAAATTGGAGAGGCGAGGGCAGTTTTGGAGAGTGGGCTGCAGGCCAAGTGTTGCTTCTTAGAGTGGGCGAAGACCTAGATGTTCTAAGTGTAACCTTTCCTCACAAACATAAAATAACAATGCCACTTGTTATAAGTATGCATGGGCATGGACGGTTTGTCTTCAGGGCTCTGGCACTGATCAACACAGGGCCAGAATTTGTCCTTTTCAGTCACTGTCATTCTGTCTCTCTGACTGTCTCTACGTGCCTTCTTCCATGGACCCTTCGTGGAAGTCAGTGCATGCATCGTGAACTTGGTCTTCCTGGTGATGAAATTTTCCTTTCTTTGCCCTTTGGTTTAGTTCGTTTCGTGCATATGGTGTAGTACAGAGGAGAACTTAGGAGACAGCATTCCTGCTGCAGCTAACAGGCATATGTCCAACTCCACCTGCAGCAGTTCAGGCCCTCTGTGCTTGACTCCCATTCTCCAGGGCCCTGTGGCTGACACTCAGCCTAAATGCAGCACTCCTCAATTTCTTGCACCACATCCTTGTCCTTATTCCATGAGAGCCCAGGTCAAAGAAGTGTAACTCTACCACCCTGGCACACACATTGTGCTTTCCCTCTATTGGGCCTAATGTAAAGGATCTGTGGTACTGATGGCCACACCAGTGTTCAGATTTTCCACGCAAAACGGAAGCTTCCAGGGTTCAGAAAGAGGGTGTTTTGATGGCTGTGAAATGTCTTTTCCAGGTGCCTCCTGGGGTTTCAAATCCTTTTGAAACCTGAAGTTCTTTCTTGTATCTAGGGAATATTCTCACTTCTGTCCAGAAGGCCCTCCCAACTAGGAGCACAACTATCCTGGGTTCAGGATGTCTGCCATCCTGCTAGGTCCTGGAGGGATTCCTGAGTATGTCCTCAGGCCCCAAGTGGTAACAGGTGTTTCCAATTGCCTTTATTAGCAGCAGCCAGGCCCTCAGTTGAGGTACGGGTCTGTGATCTCCACTGGAATCTCCTAATTCAGCCAATGGAGGCATCCATCCTCTAGGAGTAGTGGATTCGTACTGTAGGCATGGAACCACAGACATAAACCTGGGTGGGGGGCGGGGGGGAGAGGAAGGATGCTTAGGTCTACTTTTCCTTTCCTAGAACACTCCCCCTGCAATGATGTTGCTGTTGCTGTTGCTGTTGTTGCCATTCTAGGAGGGTGTTCACCGCCTGTGAAGCGACTCCCCTGTAGGTGGGGATCCGCGGGCTCGAACCAGGGTCATTCCTCCCGTCCTTGAGCTTTGCATCAAGCGCGCTTAACCTGCTGTGCTATTGTCGGACTCCCACTAATGTTATGTTTTAATCTTTACCAGAGCACTGCTCAGCTCTTGTTTTCTTTACTTTTCTCTTTATTCTTTTTTTCTTCTTTTTTTGCCTGTTTGTTTGTATTATGGCTGGCGCTCAGTGCCTGCTTGCACTACAAATCCACTGCTCCTGAGGGTTGTTTTTCCCATTTTCTGCCCTTGTTGTTACCGTTGTTGCTGTTGTTAATGTTATTCTTGTCAATGCTGTCTCAGCTCTTGTTGTTTTATGGAAAAAACAAGACCCTGATGGGGGGGGAGAAGGAAAGGGGAGGCAGGGGTGGGGTTCGGTTTATACAAAATAAGTTGTATAACCTTTGGTTATACAAAATACCTTCACTTTTTCCCCTAAGGCCTCAAATTGCCAGCCAGATTCATTCCACAATAGGCCACAAACCAGAGCTGAGTAGTGCTCTGGTTGGTCTCTGTGTGTAGATTTCTCTCTCTCTCTCTCTCTCAATCTCTCTCTGTCACCAGATGGTGGTTGGGGGGGATATGGTGTTGAGTGTTTGAACCTGAGACTTTTGAAACCTCAGGCATGAGAGTCTCTTTCAATAACCATTATGCTATTTACCCCCACCACGGCCCTGTAGATTTCTCCTTTCTTGTTGGTGCCACACCCAGTTAAGCACTCATGTTACAATGCAGGAGGACTGGGCTTCAAGACGCTGGTCCCCACCTGCCGGGAGAAATCTTTAAAGTGTGCAGAAGTGAAAGAGGTGTCTCTCTCTGAGTCTCAAACTCTCTATCCCTCCCTTCCTCTCAATTCCTGTCTATTTATTCCAGTAAATAATCAAGAAAATAGAAAGTCAATCCCATCACCTATGGGCATCTAATCTTTGATAAGGGGGCCCAAAGGATTAAATGGAAAAAGGAGGCTCTCTTTAATAAATGGTGCTGGGAAAACTGGGTTGAAACATACAGAAGAATGAAATTGAACCACTTTATCTCACCAGAAACAAAAATCAACTCCAAATGGATCAAAGACCTAGATGTCAGACCAGAAACAATCAAATACTTAGAGGAAAACATTGGTAAAACACTTTCCCACATACACCTCAAGGACATCTTTGATGAATCAAACCCAATTGCAAAGAAGACCAAAGCAGAAACAAACCAATGGGACTATATCAAATTGAAAAGCTTCTGCACATCCAAAGAAACTATTAAACAAACAGAGAGACCCCTCACAGAATGGGAGAAGATCTTCACATGCCAGACATCAGACAAGAAACTAATCACCAAAATATATAAAGAGCTCAGCAAACTTAGCCGCAAAAAAGCAAATGACCCCATCCAAAAATGGGCAGAGGAAATGAACAAAACATTCACCACAGAGGAGATCCAAAAGGCTAACAAACATATGAAAAACTGCTCTAGGTCACTGATTATCAGAGAAATGCAAATCAAGACAACACTAAGATACCACCTCACTCCTGTAAGAATGGCATACATCAAAAAGGACAGCAGCAACAAATGCTGGAGAGGATGTGGGGAAAGAGGAACCCTTTTACATTGCTGGTGGGAATGTAAATTGGTACAGCCTCTGTGGAGAGCAGTCTGGAAAACTCTCAGAAGGCTAGACATGGACCTTCCATATGACCCAATAATTCCTCTCCTGGGGTTATACCCCAAGGACTCCATAACACCCAACCAAAAAGAGGTGTGTACTCCTATGTTCATAGCAGCACAATTCATAATAACTAAAACCTGGAAGCAACCCAGGTGCCCAACACCAGATGAGTGGCTGAGAAAGCTGTGGTATATATACACAATGGAATACTATGCAGCTATCAAGAACAATGAACCCACCTTCTCTGACCCATCTTGGACAGAGCTAGAAGGAATTATGTTAAGTGAACTAAGTCAGAAAGATAAAGATGAGTATGGGATGATCCCACTCATCAACAGAAGCTGACTAAGAAGATCTGAAAGGGAAACTAAAAGCAGGACCTGATCAAATTGTAAGTAGGGCACCAAAGTAAAAACCCAGTGGTGAGGGGTAGGCATGTAGCTTCCTGGGCCAGTGGGGGGTGGGAGTGGGCGGGAGGGGTGGGTCACAGTCCTTTGGTGGTGGGAATGGTGTTTATGTACACTCCTAGAAAAATGTAGACATATAAATCAGTAGCTAATTAATATGAGAGGGGGAAATCAATTGTATGTCTCAAAATTTCTCAAAAGACAAACTGAAACTTTTTAATATATAGGCTATGTATTTGATATGCGGACTCTCTCAAAAGCCTAGACCAAGTAGATTAGAAGCTTCCAATAGCATAGCTATATACAAGATACTGGGTACTGTCCAGCAAACCATAACAAAGGGACTTTTCAAAGTTAACCCAATTAACAAATAATGTGATGATAATATTAACTATTGATTGTCCTTTTGAACCCTAAGACAGCAGGAACCTCACATATTCACTATAGAGCCCCTACTTCCCCCAGTCCTGGAACCCTTGGATAGGGCCCACTTTCCCGTATGCATCTCCCAATCCAAACCAAATAACATTGCATCTGCCGATCACAACCTAACCAAAGCAATGATTGCTACCTCAACATGCTTCACCTCAGAATGTATCCAGAGACTTCACGTGTGGAATGACAACCCTTCAGCTTCATTACTCAGGTGAGACCTTTCCTTTAATAGTACACTCTAATTTCATCTCAGGTAGTTCACTTTCCAACAAAGTCCCATAACCTAGATATACACCAGTTTCTGTGAGAGAGAGCTTATGTGCACACGTATCCATAAACTACTGCAAAATATATACCTGAAAGCAGAAATACACTAGAGTTTGCAGTGAGTACCTCCCTAACACTTCCTCTCCACTATTCCAAGCTTGGGATCCATGATTGCTCAACAAACTGTTTGGCCTCATATGTTAACTCTCTTTTCAATCACCAGGTTCCAGATGCCACCAGGATGCTGGCTAGGCTTCCCTGGATTGAAGACCCCACCTATGTGTCCTGGAGCTCAGCTTCCCCAGAGTCACACCCTAATAGGGAAAGAGAGAGGCAGACTGGGGGTATGTATCGAGCAGTCAACGCCCATGTTCAGCGGGGAAGCAATTACAGAAGCCAGACCTTCTACCTTCTGCAACCCTCAAAGACCCTGGGTCCATGATCCCAGAGGGATAGAGAATGGGAAAGCTACCATGGGAGGGGGTGGGTTATGGGGATTGGGTGTTGGGAATTTTGTGGAGTTGTACCCCTCCTACCTTATGCTTTTGTTCACTAATCATTTCTTAAATAAAAAATTAAAATAAAAAAAAAGAAAATAGAAAGTCAAAAAAGAAAAAGGAAAATGAAATATTCTACTACTTCAAAGGGGCTACTCAGGACAATGCTTTCCTTGTTAAGATCCTCACAGCATACCATATGCAGAAAGGCAAAGACGGCATGTATTTTTTAACCAGGTTTTTATATTTATTTATTTATTTATTTATTTAGGTGCTTATTCATTTTTGTTAATGATGAATTCATGTTTTCCATTTGACATAGACTAGGGCTCTGAGAGCAGCGGTCTCAAGTACCCCTAGATGGTACTCTGCCTCTACAAAACCAATCCATTGACCTATCCATCCATCCAGCTATCCATCCAGCTATCCATCCATCCATCGATCCATCCATCCACCAGTCAACCAAGCTAAGTACAAAAGGAGATATCTCCTTGAATGGTGAAGACAAACCAGGATGCATAGGTAGGTTGCAAAGGGGCCAGTTCGGCTGAATAGGGCATAGGGGCTGAACCAGGGAATGTGTTGGGGGGTGTGGGTGTGGGTGGGAGAGCCGGAGACCCTGTGAGCTGGGTCACATCAGGGGCAGGGAGGGGGTGGAAGGGGTTGCGAACAGCTGTCACTGGAGAACCATCACAAGTGCTGGAGCTGTTGAGCAGGGCACCTGGAAGAGAGGACAGAAAAAGGAGAGAAGCAAAGTGCAGAGGAGAGGAGAGGGGAGTGGATGGTGAAGACAGGAGAGGACAGGAGAGGACAGGAGGGGAGGGGACCTGAGAAACCTACCTGGACAAAGGCAGCATACAGACATCCAGGAATGCAGGCAGGCATGCAGGCAGCTCTGGACTGGGCTCCCTGGATCCTGGGCACACCTCCACCTGTCTTCTCTTGGCTGCCAGCCCTGAGATCCCTCTTCGGTCAGCACTGTCTTCCCATCCTTCTGTCCCTCTGTTCAAGGGCCCAGGCGTTGGCCCAGCTGGCTGACCGAGTGGCAGGGCAGTTGGGCTGCCAAGTGTCAGTGTGGCCAGCACAGAATGCCAGGGGCTATGACATCACAGAGGACTCCTGTGGTTGCTAGGCCACGGGGACCCCGCCCATCCAGTTGACCAGCAGCCATGACCCCCACGCTGAACTTGACCTGAGGGGTGGTGGCCAGCCACCAGAGCTAGAGCCCCAGGCCAAAGCAGGTGCTGGTCGGCCGGGCCAAGGGGCTATGGGCAGATTGGTGTGTGTCTGGGCAAGGGGCTGGCATCTGACAGCCCAGGGCTGGGGACCAAGTTCCGCCAGGCCCCTGTCCCACCATGTGCACTGACACACAGTCTTGCTGACTGACTGACAGTGCCTGCCCTGAGATACCCACACCAGGTTCCTGGGTGCCCTGAGCTGCCCGTGAGGGTTGGTGGGTGCCTGCCTAAACACATGCCTCTGTAATGGGGGCCTCTATTAATCCCATTGCCTACTGAATGCTACCCTCCTGCCCCTCCTCCTACTCCTCCTCCTCTTCTTCCTCCTCCTCCTCCTACTCCTCTTCCTCCACCTCCTACTCCTCTTCCTCATCCTCAGAAGGACTCACTCAAGGCCCTTGGCCTAGGCAAGCCAGGGCTGCTGCTCTGGCTGTTGCAGCTTCTATCCAGTGGGTGGGTGAAGGAATCTGTTCCTGTCAGTCCCTGGTTCCTGGGACTTTCCATGCCTCCAGTTCCCCCCACTCTCTAGTCCAGACCTGTCCTCAAGGATGCCCCCTTTCCCCTTGCCTTCTGTCCCCCAGCTCCCCAACTAACATCTACTGTGTGCCTCCCTGTGATACTTTACTGCTATCCTGATTCTGCCCTTCAGCCCTGGGTGCCCAGGGCCAGCCCAGCTGCCATCTCACCATCCAGCAGGAGGACCTGCCCTAACCCCCTGCCACCACACCCACACACACAGCCCTGCACACACTCACGGGATCCCCTGCCTGCAGCCTGCCTCTCAAACAGTCTCCTTCTGGCCGCTAGCCCCCTTAAAGCCTCTGCTACGGCCCCCCACAGATACCTGGGCTTGAGCAGCACAGACATGCAACCAGCATGAGGGGTCATTTCTTCTGCTTGATAGATTTTTCTCTTATAATTGAAGGGAAGTTTACACTCACAATGCATTTCTTGTGGTAAATACTACACACATATGGTGAAGGCTGGGGTTGTCTGGGGTCTGTGGACATGAGACTGCTGCCTTACAATCTCTACAACCCAGGATTGAACCTGTCATGTATGAAAACAGTGTGAGAGGTTTTGGACTTCTGGTCTGCTGGGATAGCCTGAGGGTACTTCTTCCCGAGCTAGTGCTCTCTGGGTTGGAGAGAACTCAACTGGAGCTGATATAGGCTGCTGTGTGGGAGAGGGATCAGGAACTCGTGCTGCACCAACTTCCGCAGGAGATACACTCTGGAACTCTTGGAGCCGGAAAGCAATTTCCAAGTGTCTTTAATCAGAAGAGCAGCTGTTTTTATACTCTCCAAGTAGGGTGGAAACAGGATGTGATATAGAGAGGGTGGAGAGAAAGTGACTGGTGAAAATCAGAGTGTGATGAAGAAGGGATCAGTGTGTGACAAGGAGGGGGTGGAGCAGGAGAGAATCCTATCATAGAACCACCAATGCCCTGGAGTGCTTTATGTAAAAGTGATTTATGTAAATAGACCAAAGCTTTGGATCAGTAAAATCCCTATATAGGCATATGGTTAAGCAGAAGCCAGGGGGAGGTGGCAACTACCCAACACTGGTCTCTTTCCAACTCTTCTATTTCTCTTCTTGCCTTCTCTGTCTCTGACTCTCACAGGCTCTCACTCACTCTGTCTGCACTCATTAATATTTTACTTATATATTATTTTACTGACAGGCCCAGATATACAAAGGGAGTCACCAGGGCACTGCTGAGCTCTGTCTTGTTTTGTTGGCGATTTCACCTAGGTTTCTGGAGCCTCAGCTTTGTAAGTCTCTCTGGCACAAGCCATACTCTGTCTCCTCATAGCCATGCCAGTATCCCTCATAGTTGATAATAAAGATACACATACATATATGTACATATATATATATACATATATATATATCAGTTATTTTTAAAATTGTTGACCTTTTTATTTGATCTTAACGCAGAATTACCACATTTATAACAGCCTCCTTATTCATAAATAATTGGCCACATATTTGGAGCAGGATTTACTACAATTTTAAATTAGAATCCTTCCAGGATCCTTTCAGGATCAGTATCCTTATTGTAATTATCATAGCACAGAACTTGCCTCCATTTTCTAGTGTAAGCTTCAATAAGTATGCATTTCTTTACATTCTTGGGAATTCTTAATATGCCTGGACCCTGAAGTGTCAGGGAAGTTTTGAAGCAGCCCTCTGTTTCTCAGGAGACGTTTTCTATATTTCTCCTGTAATCAGGTCTTCCTGTGGTCTTTGTTTTTATTTTTTTTTTAAATCCTACTAGATCATCCCCATTTATTTGCATATTTATTTATTTATTTAGTCCAATATCACATAAGGGGTCATTTCTTCTGCCTGATAGATTTATAATTGAAGGGAACTTCTGACACACAATACACTTCCTTTTGCAGAAACTACAAACTACTACAACTACTACTGCACTGTTTTTGACAGTGACACCCAATGCACAATGGATTAGTATTGCATGGCTCTAGAGAATGCTCACTATTTAACCTACAATGTTTCTAACCTCGCAAATATTTATTCTGTTGTTTCTTGGGGGATGAATGGTTTACAGTCAACAGTTACATGTAATAGTGGGCAAGGGGGGTGATTTTTCCCACTTTCCCTGTATTTCTGTACATCACTTGTAACTTTCTTATTGAGGAGAAGGAAACAGTCGTAAATTGAGAGAGCAGGGCCCAAGCAGGAAGAGAGACAGAGAGACAGCTGCAGCTCAGATTTTCCACTAGCCGAGCTTTTCCCTAGCTGGGAAAGTGGTGACCAGGGGCTCAAAATGGGGTCCTGGGCTTCCACATAATTCTCTGGCATTCTTGCTTAGCCAGAATCTGGGCTATCTTGCTTGCCATGACCAGCTAGTTTCTCTGTATATAAGTTGCAGTTGGTGTTGGCTACCTTGACACCCATGCTTGAGACTACTACAGGTGAGCTCTGAACACACACAGACACACACAGAGAGAGAGACCGACACACACACACACACACACACACACACACACATTACTGTCAGATCTGGTAGTACAGCATAAGGTGAAAGCTGGGGCTTTTGGGGTCTGTGGGCATGAGAGCTGCTGCCTTACAATCTGACAAGCCTGGTTTGAACCTGTCATCAATGAACACAGTGTAGGAGGTTTTTGAATTCTGGTCTCTTTCCAACTCTTCTATTTCTCTTCTTGCCTTCTCTGTCCCTAACTCTCACATGCTCTCAGACACTCTGTCTTCTCTCATGGTACTCAAAGCTGCTGGCCTATCACTGATTAGGGGCCCTGACCCTCCTGGGCGTGTCCAAGCACACTGGCCAATGAGATTGCTGGCAGGGGTTCTGGGCGTGGCCTAGGACTCTGGCCTATCAGAGCATGGCTGGCGCCCTGTGTGGGGGCCTTCTGATGGAAGCCCGCCTATGAGAGCTCAGAGATGGCCTTAAAAGGCTGGGCATGCTTCCAGTAAGTGCGATGCAGGGTTCAGCCCAGTGCCCTGCCTTGCAGAAGCTGTCCAGTGTGCATGTGTATAACTCCGTTTGTGCCTGCGCCTCTGTGGATGTGTGCGTGTGTGTGACTGTGAGAGTGTGTGTTTGTGTGTGTGTGAGGGAGGGAGAGAGAGAGAACAACAGAATCATGTGGCACAGGTGATTTTGTGCAAAACAGTTGGCACATTCTGATTTACAGCTCAATATGACACCATTATAGCTCTCCTTGGCAATTGGCCACTTTTCTTCTGTTCAGATGTGAAGACACTGAAGAGGGAGAGGTTTTTCCCTGTGGCTTGCACTGGGAACTAGCAGCTGCCCTGTGTGTGTTGCCAGAGTAGGAAACTTGTGAGCTTGTCCATGTGGAGTGTCTCCTGGATGAGTTCCTACTCGAGCCTTTTTTCCTCAGTCCCTTTGGAGCTGCATATAGCTAATGATTTGGAGATTTTACTTCTTTGGACAATTCTTTTCCTGATGCACAGTTTCCCTCCAGGTTTTAGCAATCAATTGTTTGAATGTCATATCGAATCCATTGTAGAAAATGACTACATCAGTATCTCACTCTCTCTATATATATGTAACATGTAGAGGTCTGAAAATATATTTTAGCTAGAGACATGCAGAGCTCTGGATTAGGGTAGTAATGTGGAAACCCCTAGCCCTTCTGAGCCACAGTCATGAGATACATCTCGCAGAGCCATTTGTATACCTCTTATCACTCTAAAAATCTCTCTCAGCACAAACTACATCTGCCAAATAATCTATTCCCTCTTGCTCTTTTTGTCCACTGAATCCTATCCCAAAACTGTAAATCAAAGTACTAATAAACATAGTGCAGCTTTCTGCACACAGAACAGGCTGAGGCTGGACAAAGGAGATGCAATAGGTCAGCCTGCATCTTGGCTGGAGCATCACTAAGACTACTAATTTGGAGAGGCAAGGGCAGTTTTGGAGAGTGGGCTGCAGGCCAAGTGTTGCTTCTCAGAGTGGCTAAGATCTAGATGTTCTAAGTGTTACTTTCCTCACAAACATAAAATAGCAATGCCACTTGTAAGAAGTATGCATGGGCATGGAGGGTTTGTCTTCAGAGCTCTGGCACTGATCAACACAGGGCCAGAATTTAAGTCCTTTTCTGTTTCTGTCATTCTGTCTCTCTGACTGTCTCTACGTGCCTTCTTCACTGGGCCCTTACTGGAAGTCAGTGCATGCATCGTGAACTCCGTCTTCCTGCTGTTGAAATTTTCCTTTCTTTGCCCTTTGGATTATTGAGTCTAGTGCATATGGTGTAAAACAGAGGGGAACTGCGGAGACAGCGATCCTGCTGCAGGTAACAGGCATATGACCATCTCCGGCTGCAACTGTCCAGGCCCTCTGTGCTTGCCACCCATTCTACAGGGCCCTAAGGCTGACACTCAGCCTAAATGCAGCCCTCCTCACCTCCTGAACTGCATCCTTGCCCTTATTCCATGAGAGGTCAGGTCAAGAGAAGTGAAACTCTATCCCCCTGGCACACACTTTGTGCTTTCCCTCTATTCGCCCAAATATAAAGGATCTGTCGTACCAATGGCCACACCAATGTTCATGGAAAATGGAAGATTCCAGGGTTCAGTCAGAGGATGTTTTGATTGCTGTGAAATCTCTTTTCGAAGTGCCTCATTGGGTTTCAAATCCTTTTGAAACCTGAAGTTTTTTCTTGTATCTAGGGAATATTCTCACCTCTGGGCAGAAGGCCCGCCCAACTAGGAGCACAGCTATCCAGGGGTCAGGAGGTCTGCCAGCCTGCTAGCTCCTTGAGGGATTTCTGAGTTTGTCCTCAGAGCTCAAGTGGTAACAGGTGTTTCCAATTGCCTTTATTAGCAGCAGCCAGGCCTAGAGGTGAGGGGCTAGGCTGTGATCTCCACTGGAAGCTCCTAATTCAGCCAATGGAGGCATCCATCTTCCTTTTGTCTCTCCATAGCAAGGGCCCAGGGAGTTTGTGCTTCCTGCAAGCAGAGCGACTTTGTATGGGACACTCATGCTTGCCTACTTCTGGGAATCTCTCTGAGTGTTATGTGTGGACACCAGGACACCATGATCAGGGATTGAGAGGCCAAAGAAGCAATTGCCTTAGCCGGACCCCAAGGGTAGGTGTAAGATGCCGGGTTCATTCACCATTGTTTAGTCGACACAGTTCCCATCTATGTTGAAACACAGCTCTTTCTGGGTTCATTATGGGCTTGTAATCTGCTGCCCTGAGCACTGGACTAAGAGCCTGGAGGCTGAGTAGGCAGCCAAACGTGACTGGAAAGGCTCATGCCCATGAATAGTGAGGGATGCCCCAGCATCCCCCATTGGCAGTGTTAGGATGATAGTGAGGCATGGGACTGAATGGGGAACTCAGGAGAGTGACACATGAGAGACGCTTTGCATATGCATTCTTGCTTAGCCAGAATAGGCTACATGGCTTGCCCTGAGCATCTAGGTTCTCTGTACATAAGTGGCAGGTGAGGCTGGCTACCTTTCCACCCATGCTCTGAGACTACTATAGGTGAGTTCTGACCCCACAGAGACACACACAGACAGACACACAAACACAAACACACACACACACACACACACACACATTACTGTCAGGTCTGGTAGTACAGCATATGGTGAAGGCTAGGGCAGTCTAGGGTCTGTGGGCATGAGAGCTGCTGCCTTACAATTTCTACAAGCCAGGTTTGAACCTGTCATCAATGAACACAGTGTAGGAGGTTTTTGAATTCTGGTCTCTTTCCAACTCATCTATTTCTCTTCTCGACTTCTGTGTCTCTAACTCTCACATGCTCTCACACACTCTGTCTTCTCTCATTAATAATTTACTAATATAATTATTTTAATCACAGGCCCAGATATACAGAGAGAGTTACCAGAGCACTGCTGAGCTCTGGCTTGTTGTGTTGGCGATTTCACCTAGGCTACTGGAGCCTCAGTTTGTAAGTTTCTGAAACAAGCCATATTCTGTCTCCTCATTTCCATGCCAGTATCACTCAGAGTTTATAATAAAGTGGTTTTTTGGCAAAAAAAATGGTACATTCTGATTTACAGCTCAATTTTGACACCATCGTAGCTCTCTTTGGCCCTTGGTCACTTTGCTTCTTTTCAGATTTAAAAACACTGAAGGGGGAGAGATGTTTGCCCTGAGGCTTCCACTGGGAACTACCAGCTGTCCTGTGTCTGTTGCCAGACTAGGAATCTTGTGGTGCCTGTCCATGTCGAGAATCTCCTTGATGAGTTCCTTCTCAAGCCTTTTTCGCTCGTCCAGTTGGAGCTGCATATAGCTAATGATTTTGAGATTTTACTACTTTAGACAATTCTTTCCCTGATGCACAGTTTATCTCCAGGTTTTAGCAATCAATTGTCCAAATGTCATATCGAATCCATTGTAGAAAATGACTACATCAGTCTCTCTCTCTCTCTCTCTCTCTCTCTCTCTCTATATATATATATATATATATATATATGTAACATGTAGAGATCTGAAAATTTTTTTTAGATAGAGACCTGCACAGCTCAGGATTAGGATAGTAATGAGGATACACCTGGCTCTGCTGACCCGCAGTCATGAGAGACATCTCACAGAGCCATACATATACCTCTTATCACTCTACAAATCTTTCTCAGCACAAACTACTGCTGGGAAATCATCTACTTCCCTCTTCCTCTTTTTGTTCACCGATTACTATCCCAAAACTGTAAATCAAAGAAGAAATAGACATAGTGCTGTTCCTTGCACACAGGACAGTCTGAGGCTGGACCAGGGAGATGCAATACGCCAGCCTGCATCTTGGCTGGAGCATCACTAAGACTAGTTCCAAATTGGAGAGGCGAGGGGAGTTTTGGAGAGTGGGCTGCAGGCCAAGTGTTGCTTCCCTGAGTGGGCTAAGACCTAGATGTTTTAAGTGTAACCTTTCCTCATAAACATAAAATAATAATGCCACTTGTAATAAGTATGCATAGGCATGGAGGATTTGTCTTCATTTCTCTGGCACTGATCAACACAGTGCCAGAATTTCAGTCCTTTTCTGTCTCTGTTATCCTGTCTCTCTGACTGTCTCTACATGCCTTCTTCACTAGACCCTTATGGAAGTCAGTGCATGCATCATGAACTCGGACTTCCTGGTGTTGAATTTTTCATTTCTTTGCCCTTTGGATTATTCAGTTTCCTGCATATGGCGTAGTACATTGGGGAACTGAGGACACAGCGATCCTGCTGCAGGTAACAGGCATATGTCCATCTCCAGGTGCAGCTGTCCAGGCCCTCTGTGCTTGACTCCCATTCTCCAGGGCCCTGAGGCTGACACTCAGCCTAAATGCAGCCCTCCTCAATTTCCTGCACCATATCCTTGTCCTTATTCCATGAGAGCCCAGGTCAAAGAAGTGTAACTCTACCACCCTGGCACACACATTGTGCTTTCCCTCTATTGGGCCGAATGTAAAGGATCTGTGGTACTGATGGCCACACCAGTGTCCAGATTTTCCATGCAAAACGGAAGCTTCCAGGGTTCAGAAAGAGGGTGTCTTGATGGCTGTAAAATGTCTTTTCCAAGTGCCTCCTGGGTTTCAAATCCTTTTGAAACCTGAAGTTCATTCTTGTATCTAGGGAATATTCTCACCTATGGCCAGAATGCCCTCCCAACTAGGAGCACAGTTATCCTGGGGTCAGGAGGTCTGCCAGCCTGCTAGCTTCTGGAGGGATTTTTGAGTATGTCCTCAGGCCCCAAGTGGTAACAGGTGTTTCCACTGGAAACACTGGACAGGGTCCTGCCCCTGAATTTTGACGGGTGCCCCAGCTTTCCCCATTGGCAGTGTTTGCATGATAGTGAGGCATGAGATTGAATCTGGAACTCAGGAGAGCGAGACATGAGAGTTCTTTGCTTATGCATTCTTGCTTAGCCTGAATCAGGGCCTGCTGGCTTTCCCTAACCAGCTAGGTTCTCTGTACATAAGTTGCAGGTGAGGCTGGCTACCTTGCCACCCATGCTCTGAGACTACCATAGGTGAGTTCTGAGCACAAATAGACACAATCTGACAGACAGACAGACACACACATACAAACATTACTGTCAGGTCTTGTAGTACAGCATATGGTGAAGACTGGGGCTCTCTGGGGTCTGTGTTCATGAGAGTTGCTGCCTTATAATCTCTGCAAGCCAGGTTTAAACCTTTCATCAATGAACACAGTGTAGGAGGTTTTTGAATTCTGTTCTCTTTCCAAATCATCTATTTCTCTTCTTGCCTTCTCTGTCTCTAACTCTCACATGCTCTCACACACTCTGTCTTCACTCATTAATATTTTACTTATATACTTATTTTATTGACTGGCCCACATATCCAAATAGAGTTACCAGAGCACTGCTGAGCTCTGGCTTGTTGTGTTGGCGATTTCACCTAGGTTACTGGAGCCTCAGTTTGTAAGTCTTTCTGACACAAGCCATATTTTGTCTCCTCATTTCCATGCCAGTATCACTCAGAGTTTATAATTAAGTGATTTTTTTTGCAAAACACTTGGTCCATTCTGATTTACAGCTCAATATTGACACCATTGTAGCTCTCTTTGTCCCTTGGTCACTTTTCTTCTTTTCAGATGTAAAAACACTGAAGAGGGAGAAGTTTTTGCACTGAGGCTTGCACTGGGAACTTCCAGATGCACTGTGTCTCTTGCCAGACTAGGAAACTTGTGGTGCCTGTCCATGTGGAGAGTCTCCTTGATGATTGCCTTCTCAAGCCTTTTTCGCTATGTCACGTTGGAGGTGCATATAGCTAATGATTTTGAGATTTTACTCATTTGGACAATTCTTTTCCTGATGCACAGTTTCTATCCAAGTTTTAGCAATCAATTGTCTGAATGTCATATCGAATCCATTGTAGAAAATGACTACATCAGTGTGTCGCTCTCTCTCTCTGTCTCTCTCTCTCTATATATATATATATATATGTAACATGCAGAGTTCTGAAAATATTTTTAGGTATAGACCTGCACAGCTCTGGATTAGGGTATTAATGTGGATACACTTGGCCCTTCTGAGCCACAGTCATGAGAGACATCTCACAGAGCCATTCGTATACCTCTTGTCACTCTACAAATCTCTCTCATCACAACTACTGCTACCAATCATCTACTTCCCTCTTGCTCTTTTTGTCCACCGAGTCCTATCCCAAAACTGTAAATCAAAGAAGAATTAGAAATAGTGCAGTTCCCTGCACACAGGACAGTCTGAGGCTGGACCAGGTATATGCAATATGCCAGCCTGCATCTTGGCTGGAGCATCACTAAGACTACTTCCAAATTGGAGAGGCGAGGGCAGTTTTGGAGAGTGGGCTGCAGGCCAAGTGTTGCTTCTCTAAGACCTAGATGTTCTAAGTGTAACCTTTCCTCAAAAACATAAAATAACAATGCCACTTGTAAGAAGTATGCATGGGCATGGAGGGTTTGTCTTCAGTGCTCTGCCACTGATCAACACAGGGCAATTATTTCAGTCCTTTTCTGTCTCTATCATCCTGTCTCTCTGTCTGTACGTGCCTTCTTCTTTGGACCCTTATGGAAGTCATTGGATGCATACTGAACTCGGACTCCCTGGTGTTGAAATTTATCTTTCTTTGCCCTTTGGTTTAGTTAGTCTCGTGCATATGGCGTAGTACATTGGGGAACTGAGGAGACAGCGATCCTGCTGCCGTTAACAGGCATATTTCCATCTCCAGGTGCAGCTGTCCAGGCCCTCTGTGCTTGACTCCCATTCTCCAGGGCCCTGAGGGTGACACTCAGCCTAAATGCAGCCCTCCTCAATTTCCTGCACCGCATCGCATTGTGTCCTTATTCCATGAGAGCCCAGGTCAAGAGAAGTGAAACTCTATCCCCCTGGTACACACATTGTGCTTTCCCTCTATTGGGCTGAATGTAAAGGATTTGTGGTACTGATGGCCACACCAGTGTCCAGATTTTCCATGCAAAACGGAAGCTTCCAGTGTTCAGAAAGAGGGTGTTTTGATGGCTGTGAAATGTCTTTTCCAAGTGCCTCATGGGGTTTCAAATCTTTTTGAAACCTGAAGTTCTTTCTTGTATCTAGGGAATATTCTAACCTATGGCCAGAATGCCCTCCCAACTAGGAGCACAGCTATCCTGGGGTCTGGCGGTCTGCCAGCCTGCTAGCTCCTGGAGGGATTCCTGAGTATGTCCTCAGGTCCCAAGTGGTAACAGGTGTTTCCAATTGCCTTTATTAGCAGCAGCCTGGCCCTCAGGTGAGGTGCTGGGCTGTGATCTCCACTGGAAGCTCCTTATTCAGCCAGTGGAGCATCCATGTTCCTTTTGTCTCTCTATAGCAAGGGCCCAGGGAGTTTGTGCTTACTGCAAGCAGAGCGACTTTGTATGGGACACTCATGCATGCCTACTTCTGGGAATCTCTCTGAGTGTTATGTGTGGACACCAGGACACCATGATCAGGGATTGTGAGGCCAAAGAAGCAGTTGCCTTAGCCAGACCCAAAGGGTAGGTGTAAGGGGCCGGGTTAATCCACTATTGTTTGGTTGAACATATTTCCCATCTATGTTGAGACACAGCTCTTTCTGGGTTCTTTCTGGGCTTGTAATCTGCTGCCCTGATCCGTGGACTGAGAGCCTGTAGTCTGAGTAGGCAGCCAAACTTGACCGGACAGGGTCCTGCCCCTGAATTCTGAGGGGTGTCCCAGCTTCCCCCATAGGCAGTGTTTGGATTATAGTGAGGCATGGGATTGAATGG